>NC_064229.1:1800000-2047500 GCF_023101765.2 Spodoptera frugiperda | reverse complement strand
CTAAGTGCTTATTTTTTCCTTGATGGAGCTTGGATGAAAGTGTGTCATAAGTTAAAATTAACAATTTCGAGCTAAAAAATGTGTCTGCCGTACTCAGAGTCATTATAGGTAACTTAACCCAGTCCTCAGCAATTGTTTTCGGAACAAAATCGTTGTGAGTGAGGTTACCGCAGGCCTAATAACCCCCTTCTAAATCTTCTCAATCCCTGCTTCCCCAACAACCTTTAAATTCCCAACCCTAAAAAACCGGCAACGCACTTGTAACGCTACTGGTGTTTGGCATATCTATGGACGACGACGATTGCTTACCATCAGGTGATCTGTCTAATCATTTACCGGCTTATACCATAAAAACAAATGTACTCTCTACTCTCTAGCGCTGTTGATATACACAGTGGAACATACGGTGGCGCTGTGCCCTGCATGGGCTGAGCACCGCCGTGTCCTCAGGGATGTAGTCGGCGACGGCGACCTCTCGCGTCCGGCATTGGTACAAGCCATGGTGCGGAGCGAGGGGGACTGGGATGCCGTCTCCTCCTTCTGCGAAGCAGTCATGCTAGCTAAGGAGGAGGCGGGGCGCGTGAGAGAACGAACCTCCTCACGCCCCAGTCGTCGCGAGAGACACTCCGGGCGTCGGGGATCGCGTGACGATCTCCGGCCACCGTAAGTGCGGGCCTGCGGACGGCGAGCAAGGGTAGTTCGCCGCCCGACCAGAACCAGACCCGTGCGTGCGGCGCGTCGCGTTCCGCGCGCGCCTCAAAGAGCCATCAGACCACCACAGATGGGGCCCAATAGGGCTGATGCCTAATCCGGAGCTGCGGACAACCTAGCGGGTTTACCGGGGCTCCGGCTCGAAAGGCAGGAGAAGGAACGGGGTGGTTTTTAGTCAGTAAGAGTCTGACACCCCCTCTCGCCTCGCCCAAGGCGAGAAAAGTCATTGGATGATTTTCCCCCCTCAAAAAAAAAAAAAAAAAAAAAAGCGCTGTTGATATGATAGAAGTAAGTAGAAGAAGAAGAAAAGGAAGTAAGGAGTATAATCGTCTTCTCTCCTCCAGGTGGTGCAGCAGCCACACACCTCCAAGTGCTGCAGCTGCCAGTGGTGGGCAACGACTACTGTATGCAGGCGTACAGCGCGTACAAAGCGCAGAAGATCGACGAGCGCGTGCTCTGCGCAGGGTACAAGCAGGGAGGCAAGGATGCTTGCCAGGGTGACAGCGGTGGACCTCTCATGCAGCCTATTGTAAGTATAAAGTTCCTTAAGAAAAGGAGGATCCTCCGACCAGGCGAGGTGATCGTGTCTGGCGGGCTTTCTGCCCAACTGTTGTTCGTTGGGATTTTCTATCCATGTTTATTCACATGTAAACTTCACATGTGCGATGCAGGATATTTATGACGTCATCCGTTGATTTGCTCGTCGATAGTGTATGTGCGACTTCTGTCATCTGTCACTTGTCAGGTGTCGCCACAATACTAATAATCTAAGAAAAGGGCGCACCCCTTTTTAAAAGATCGACAACACACTTTGACTGATCTAGCGTGGTAGGTGTTCATGGACAGATACATGCCTTATAATAGGAACTGATCTTATTACCAAAGGCTCTATTTTACTTCTGAGACTTTGAATAGGTTACGCCCAATGATTCTTTACCCGAATTTAATATAGCACCTGAAAGTCTCAGAACCACTTATGCGATCCATTTTTAAGTACATACACACTTAAGATTTATCTCCAAATACAACAGAATTTACCTACTACATGACTCAATTCTTGTGATGTATACTTAGATATAGCAACAGTTTGTTGCACATTAGGTATGTGCTGAAAATCTTATCTGAAATTTTACTTTATTTATCTCAAGTAACTACAGATGTAGATATACAGATAAGAACGATTTGAAAAATCTCAAGTTATGACTAACGGCAACAGTACCTAAGCAACAACAACAAAATTAATAACAGAAATCAAACAAAATGAATTAATTCTTTCATTTTTTTTATTGTCTTTTAATGTAATATTTTTCATTTGGACACATACTTACTTTATAAGCAACAATACAATATAATAATACACTTAAATCTTTGACTGCCAATAGAAAAATGTTGAAGGCAAATCCTCCGCTAACGTCGGTCACCAGATATCTCCACGGCGTTCAATGTGTTAATTAAACTCGAAACGAACTCACAACTTACTTATTGAACTTTTCTTTTGCAGTGGAGTCCAACCTCACACAAGACGTACTTCTACCAGATAGGAGTGGTCTCCTACGGCAAGAACTGTGCTGAAGCCAACTTCCCAGGCGTCTACTCCAGGGTCACGCACTTCATACCCTGGATCGAGCAGAAAGTTCTAGGAAGAACCACAACGTGACTTCAATTTTAAAGTTCGTCACATTAAAAGGCTTTAATTTTTAGACGATTCTTCGACTTGTCACGAGGCGAGGCCAACTCGAATTTAATGTTTATGTCACAATAGTAGTTAGTATAGGGAATAAAATATGTGTGTGTGAGTGTTTATTGTATTTGTATTCATCTGTTTTTTTGCTGTTCTTTCTTATTGTCTTTTATAACTGTGATAGTTATTTGTCTGTGGAGAATTAATTATATTTAACTATCTATACAACATAATGAGACGCACATGCACGTGTGTTGCCTTATTAAGTTTTGTCTCAAATCGGGTCGGCCTCGCCTCAAGTCACAAAAGTTCGTCACGCCAAGAATATCTCAACAAGCTCTCACAAAATGTTAAATTAAGTTATAAGTTACGCATAAGTATTGACTACTGTTATATTTTAATAATTATTTAATTATAGTATTTGTAAGCATAGTTCTTGTCACTAAAATATTATTTTTGTATATTCTGAATACGCAAACAAGCGACTTTTTTAATTTAAATAAATGCTCACGTTTTAATAATGAGTTTTAATTTTTATTGACTTTCCAGTTTTAAGAGACAATACAAGACACCTCAGTACTTTTTTTATGTCATAAGACGGTAAACGAGCAGATGGATCACCTGATGGCAAGCAATCGCTGACGCCCATGGACACATGAAACACCAGAGGCAGCAACACACTTGTAAGTGCCTTTTGAGAGGTAAGGGATTTAAGGGTCCTAGGGGGAAAATTGGGAAGGGGGCAAATTGGGCCTCTAGTAACCTCAATCACACAACGTTATTTAACGTCGATTTTCTGCGAGGCCGTGGTATCACTCCGGTCAAGCCGGTCCATTAGTGACGAAGCATGGCTCTCCCACACTTAAAACTTCATCTACACGACTGATCCAAATAAAGAGATTCTACCTAGATTTGTTAGATAGGCTCCCGTTGATTATTATCGCAGCCGATTACAAGAGATAATACAGCGTGGTGTCTGAATAATAGTTACATAAAGTATAGATAACACCTTGTTTGTTAAACGTCAATATCTGAGATACTCTCTCAAGTATGTGTGATGACGCTTCGTGCAAATAAAGACGTTATGCCTACATAATAATTAGGTAAATAATGGTAATTACGCTAATATTTATAAAACAAATACTTACTTGCATGTTCATTCCTTCTCTGATGATGTGGCACCTTTGCCCAGAACCCTTAGTATGAGTTTATAGCCGGCTCGAATTAACCAACCAATCAGAGAGCAGAACGCACTCTCGTTTCGATTTCGTTAAAAGTTAAGCAAGCTCGTACTAAGGGTACTGATAGTAATTATTGTAAAAAAATGGTAAGTACAGAAAATATAGAATAAAAATTATTAACTAAACGGTTTAGTCACGTAAATTAATGTAGAAAAATTCTACTAGTTTCGTGTAACAGAGGTACTCTTCATCATGAGCAACGTGCGCAGACGCGGCGACGTCGCGCACTAATTTAGTATGCCTCACGATAGTTATTATAAAAATATTGTCATACAATATTCTAAGAAAAAACATTGTTTTCGCAATTCAGTCGATTCCTGTAATATTTCTAATCCTTTTTATGTAATTATGAGGTTTTTAGGTCGTGACTGTAATGCCTATTTTCAGAGAAACGCCGACATTATCTAGCATTTCCATTTCCGATACATAATTTTCAATCGGAACCCTATCTATGTAATGTAATTCTTATATACATATATCGGCTTATATGTATATAAGAATTACAATGTGTGCTATATGTTTGTTAATTTTAATCTTAAATTTTAAGTTTTCCAATTTCAATAGGGCTAATGCCCGATATACCGGTTGGGTAGACTAGGAGACCGGAGGAGTTGCCGGGCTCTAGTTCAAAGAGCAGGAGTAGGAATGTCGTAGGTTTTAGACTTAGTCAGTAAGAGTCACCTAAGGCCGGAGAAGAATGAATTTCCCCCTCAAAAAAAAATCGCCTTGCAGCCTTAGAGCTTATCTACGGCAAATCCCTCTTATGTAGAGGAGACTCACAGTTGAGGGGTATTTGAACTATCAAAGGCTATGTTATTCGTTTTTTAATAAAATATGTCTTTTTCTTTTAAATTACCTAAGTAGTATAAAAGTAAAAAAATTAATAAGTATCTATGTAAAGCTAAGGCTAAGCTTTTACGTAATTAATAATTATTAATTAAACCAGATCTTATTTTCATAATAATTTTGACATAATTTTATTATGATCCTACATTATTGGAGAAAAATCACAGTTAAAAAGCTAGTCAAAAGCCATTACGGTACCGTACTGAAGCAATTTCATTTGTTTCCGGTGCGATTGTAAATTTTTCAGATAACGTGAAAACTTATGTACCAAGGAGTATGACTAACCGCGAGCTGTTATCAGTTATCTGATAAATGTTAATCAATGGCCAATATAAACAGAGAACGTTTGGCAGTAACTACAGTCAACAGTCACTAGTTGACGACACACGTTCTAGTGATCATTTCTCTAAAAGAGATCGCGAGTTCTAAAGAGATCCCGAGATCAAAAGAGATCCCGAGTTCAAAAGAGATCCCGAGTTCAAAAGAGATCCTGAGATCAAAAGAGATCCCGAGTTCAAAAGAGATCCTGAGATCAAAAAGATTCCGAGTTTAAAACTTTGAATTTTCCAAAATATAGTGCTAAAAATATTTAAGTTTGTTTATATAAAAAGTTTATTTACGGAGTTCATGGGTGATTTTTTTAAAGAAAATGATATAATAGTGCTGTTTTGATAAGCGATTAAATAATATCTACTGATATTTATTATAATCTCAAAGATCTGTTTAAATTAAGATCTTAAATAATTTAAAAATAGATTTGTTAAGTGCTAAGAAGGTGAACATACATAATTAAATAAGTTAAAAGAAATTGAAATAAAGAAGATGGCGCCAGCGTGTAAGTATTGTTTTAATATTATTATTCTCATAATTAAGTCCTCAACATCATCAGTCCGTTGCCAACCTTCCTTGGACTCCTTTCCAATAACTCGATCTTCGGTCTTTTGATTCTAATCACTGCCAGTCACTTTACGATAAGTATCTCCAAATTAGGCTTCACCAGATATTTTGAAAATGCCTGTCTCCTTCCTTAATCAAATTTTTAGAAAACTCTTATTATTTTGTCGTAGTTTTTTTCACCTGTAATAGATGAGTTGCAGACTTACTAACTTTTATTAACAAAAATGTAACCCTTTTTTATACCGCAACTGGTGCAATTGGCACTGCACATGCACACGCACTGTCACATGGATATGGGTTAAACTTATTTATTGAACTCATTACCATCTAAGAACCATACGACAAAAAAGATAAATTTGATTAAATAAGATTAAATTTATTTTCATGCACGTGTAATATTACTGAAAATTATTAGATAAACAATCTTTTGTTTTCCGGAATCGATCTAACGGTATTTAAATTGATTAGAAATATCGCATGGTATCTCTTGTACACACCCAAAAATTTTAAGTGAAGTAAATACAGAAGTGACGCATTGAATGCTCCGCTTCTAACCATTGATTACTTTTATCTTAATAGCTTTTCCTAGTTTCGTCAAAACAATAAATTAGTCGTCCAACATTATTAATAAGTTCAATTAAATTACGTAATAATCTATCTGCTTCCTGCTTGTATCAGTTTTTCCATTCTCCCCTTTCAGACGTTATTCTATCACAAACTCCTTTTAGCAAATTCTGCCCTCGTTTCTTTCTAACATGATTACGTACCTTAACTTTTAAAGTCTGCTCTCGTGAATTAAAACTCGGACTCGACCTTTAAAAGAAGAGTATCATCATCATCATCATCAACAGCCAAAAGACGTTCACTGCTAAACAAAGGCCTCCCCCTTACCCCTGCTCAATTTCTCCACGTGAAGAGTCTCTAGTCCTCTGGTGTCGGTTCCTATGAGCGGTACTATTCGCTTACCATCAGTTTATCCATCTACTTTTACCTCCAATCCCATTAAGTAAGCTCATAGTGATTCTTTTTGTCTCCAGGTTGTCAAAAGGTTTTGTCGGTACTCCGCAAGCATGTGCTGAAGCTGAAGGCGTTTGATGTCTTCCTCCAGGGAACATACCTGCTCATCTTATTCTTGGAGACCAACGCGTATCTACTGCTGCGTAGAGACGCGAGAGCAGGGTACCATTCTACACTCACTTTAGGTAAATACACCAATGAACTCACGGGGAAAAAGATCCAAGAATTATTTTGATCCTTTATGTCCTGGATCTGTATGATGATTGAAGATCCTACGGTTTCTGAAACAATATTAATAATGCTGTGGATGAAATTCAACCTTAGTGTAACATTTTGTCTTACTAAGACTCTTTATCTCTCAATCCAGATTATGTGAGGATGGGAACTGCCGGCGTGGAGTTCCTCGTGGGACCGCTGGTGGCGTGGTGGGGGAGAGGCATACGGAACCGAGCCCTCTCCGGTTGGCTGGGACTAACCGCAGCAGCAGGGCTCCTGGTGCTCGCCTTCCCTTACGCTGAGACCAATCCTGTTAGCATGGGTGAGTTGATGAGGGACCATGATTACTAAATAAATAAAAATATAATGATAAAAACCAATTTATAAATGTCTCGAGTTCGATTCAAAGTCAAAGCATTTATTTCAATTAATTCTTAATTAGGAACTTGGAACTTTTGAAACGTCAAATTGAATTATCCGTCAGTCTGTCCATCAGTGAAGCTTGGTGCTCGTTCCAAAGTGTAGCTTCGAATGAAGAAGAACGAGCAAGAAACACCATCGTTATTCTTTAAAAAAAAATGTTTTTAAAAAATAAAACTCCTTTGATGTTTAGATTCCACGATTTTCTTCATTCTTAGTGAAAATATGAAGACTAATATTGCGCCTAATATTTTATTTTAACATAACATGTGACTGACTAAAAAATATGTTTGCAGGTCTATGTAGACAAGAACAAGAGGTGAACTTCACTGGTGATAAATACCTGGCAGCAAGAACCACCTTCCTCATCATCACCATCATACTGTGTGGACTCACGAAGCTCAGCATTTGGACACATGGCCTCACTTACTTGGATGACCACCACCCTGCTCATGGACCCGAGTTCTACGGTAAGAAAAAAAATCTAGTAAAAAATTATACAAGTCGACTTGTATCTCTTTTTGTTTTTCATTCGTGTAACAGAATTTATCAGGGTATTCGGAAATCATTTTGTTATAGGCAATGTAACTGGCCAACTGCTCAGAGGCCTTAGTATGAGTTCGCTTTACGTTTAACGAGATCGAAACAAGACCACGTTCGGCTTTCCGTTTGGTTGGTTCATCAGAGCCGACCAATCAGAACGCTAAACGCGGTTTCGGCAGATTTCAATAAATACCATGTGTCTTGTTATCAAACTCTCAATACTAACTCTTATCATTGCCATGACAAGCGTACCTATTAAGAATAGGAGTACTTACCTACTTGAATGATAATCGATAACACGAGCTATTAAAGTAATGGTATCTGCGCCAATTTACAATTTTATATGACTTATATAAGTGTCTAGTAAATAGAATGGGTTCGAAATAAAAAAAAAACTAACAGCCGAACCTATATCATCATACCTCCTCCATTTTTTTGAAGTCGGTAGAAATAATAAGATTTTCAAGATAGCCAAATTACTTATATTTATATTCAGTTTTTTCAATTCATAGGTAACCCATATATTCTCCTTGTTACAGGTGGTTTGATCACTTCCCGTATAACCCTGGGACTGGATGGAGACGGTATTCTGGAGAAGGCATCCCAAAGCGAGGACTGGTGGCAGAACCAGCTGATCCTCACCATGGTGACTCTGTTCGTTTGCTTCATCTTCAGCCTGTTCCCCACGAGGATGGCTTCGAAAGAAATGGATGTCATTGAGAACTCTAACGTTGATACCGGTAAGTCATTCATTATTGTGACAAAGCTTGAAATTGTTAAAACTTCACGTTCAAAAGCAAGATTGCTTGCCTATTTTTTTCTGTGGACCTTATTTAAAATGTTATAACATTAAATAATATATTCTACAAAATTAATGCGGTAAACCCTTAAAACTAAACACGGTTTACTTAGCCTACTGAGTAGACTGCGCGATGTCGCTGCGTTTGCGCACGCTGCTCTTGATGAAGAGTCCCTCTGACTCGAAACCAGTGTAGCTTTTCTCCTCTTTTTAATGTACGTGAGTAAACCGAGATTTCCGATTTAGTATGTCTCACGATGCGAAAAAAAAAAAACCCTAAATCTGTTGAAATATGAGAAACAAGTCTTTTGATTTGTCTCTATCCGCAAGAAACTTAGCTACGATTTAAAAATTATTCCTGAAATAGCATGTTTTACTTTACAAGTAACGTTTCCTTGTTCAGGCCTGTTCCCGACCCTGAGGCGACTGCTCACCAACAAAGTGCTGATTCTGCAAACTATAGCATTATCCTTCTGGAGCACTGCTGTACTCGTGTTCGCAAAATATGAAATACCATATGTTCAGGTAAGCAAAAATACTACTTATACATAAAAGAATAGGTAGGTACTTAATTAGCAATTTTCTTATTAAGAAAATATTGGGATTTTGCCTTCGTTAATGTTTGATAGCGGCAAGCAATAAACGTTTATTTTTTCTCCTTAATTCAATGAAGTCAGATCCGTTCCATAAATGATTTGTCGGAAATGTTATTCATTAAATATAGTCGTATCGTATTTTACGAATATTTTACTTAAGTGATAAAAGGAATAGATTGACTGATTATTATTTATTCACTGATTTAGTTTCTGATAAATAATTATGATTTCATCACGGAAACAATAGTTGTTTAGTAATCTATTTTTTTTTACGTTATTATTTTGAACATTTACGTAATAGTCTACAGGAGATTTAATCATTGAATTTTTCATACCAGGGCCGATACAATGTGGAGGCAACCCGCGGCTCCGACGTCAGGAGTACGGGAGATCCGATCAATATATTCAGAACTGGTCTTCTAGTTATGTTTATCATGGTAAGTAGACTAACCACATAGTCCTTTTGATTATTAATAGCTGATGTTGCCTAAATCTTAACGCCTAGATAATTACTATGTGCAATAATACTTTACGCGAGATCGTTCGTCTAGTTCAGATTCAAAATCGCTTTATTGGAATATTTCACAAAATTTTTTTGCTATGATATAAAATTAGAATTACTGTTATTAAGAGCTAGTGTAAACGTATAAATGAATGGAACAAGTGCTTAAACAATTAAGTTAAGTAATCAAAACTAACTAACAATATGTTTTTTCAAGTATTAAACTAATCTGATCTACCATTACTTTCTCAGATCGTCAAGATCAATGGAACAAACAGGCTTGAAGCGTTGAATACGAAGTCTGCAGCAGCCCTGGCGGTGAAAGCCTCCGTCTTTGTGACTCTGTTCCTGACTCTAATAACGTTTACCAGTTGTGACACTGGCACCATAAAGGGATTGCAGACAGGCTACTATGAACAACCATCGTGCAGCGCTGCTTGTGGGTGAGTTACCAGGGTTAATATTTTTATGACTTTATCATGACCCAATCATCAGCCTGCTTACCTTCGCTGCTGAGCATTGGCCAATAGCGATAATGATGATGAGTGAACTTTAATGTGGGCTAATTAAAGCCTCTTTATTTTGCGACAGCGTGGGCACCGATGGAAAAAAATGTACTTCGCTAGGTTTAGATGACTTAGTTAACCTTAGTTAAGTGAATAACTTCTTGCTAAGAAAAAATGTCCTCAGAAAGGCTTTTATATATATATTTTTAGAGACCATTGAACGCTTTAAAATTTCCGTGTCCCTGTCGCTCATGTCGTATTGCTGCGACAGAAAACATGCAGGAATTTTTCCTGCTATTCACACGTTCAATCCTCTTTGTATATTTTTTTGTTTTGTAGCTGCATCAGGTAAGTGTGGCATCTAAATATTTAACTGAGCGGTTAAAGGACTAAGTAATCAAGTCATATCTAAATAATTTCCATGTTAATATCAAAATGTTATTGTTCCAGATGTACCTCCGAGCGTTATGGCTTCCACCCAGTCTGTATGCTGGAGACGAGGGAAACTTACTTCTCCCCGTGCCACGCCGGCTGCAACCGAATGGGGGATCTCAACGGAATCTCGTAAGTAAACATTAACTGTTACCAATTACCAAATCATAAGCAATTTATCTATATCTCTGAAGTACTGCTTACCTAGTTTTCCTTACAAAGCCAATAGCTCACAAAGTAAGCAGCAACCAGCAATTAATAAAAAATAAAATATTTTGGCTGTCTCTCACCGTCATAACTGTTTATGACGGTGAGAGACCCAAGCTGGGTCTAGTACATAATTAGCTTGACATTTTTAAAATGTTCAGTCAATCTTATGGATATAGAAATCATATCCAGTTTGTTACCTTCCATACTAAATAGTACTCATAAAACATTTACCATATTATTTTTGTTAACATCAGTGACTGTTTGATTGCAGAATGTTCTACGACTGTGGATGCGGCGCAGGCGCACAGAACGCAGTGCGCGGCTCGTGCATGTTGGAGAACTGTCTCGCCAAGTACGCCACCTTCCAGATCCAGTTCGTGCTCATGTTGGCAGTCGCAGGTCAGTATCACTTTATTTTATTTTTATTTTATTTGGGAAACAAACAGATATTATCTAACAACTAATTATAAAAACATAGCCAACACTTAATCCAAAACAGTTTCCACACTTAAACTATACATTCGCTCCAAGAATCGTTCGAATACCTACTATATTTCTGGAGTCTATAACAGTTGCATGTGTGTCCAATATAAACACGACTTTAATACGTTTAAAAAAATCTTATTTAGTGTTTTATTGGAAATTAAACGAGCAGACAGATCTCCTGATGCCCTAATGGTAAGCAATAGCCGAATAGACATATGAAACACCAGAGGCGTTACACATGCGTTGCCGGTCTTTTAAGGGTTAGGAATTTAAGAGTTGTTGGGGAATCGGGGTTTAGAAAGGGGGGTAATTGGGCTTCCAGAATTTTTTTTTAAGCTTGACTTTTAAAGCTTTTCATGCCTTTTTAATTTATTTTCTTAAAGTTTCTTTTACTTTTCTATATGTATGTAAGTGTTCTATGTCGCTTTGTAACAAAAGTAATGTCTTGTCCACAGGAGCTGGTTTCATAATGCAAGGTATGGTGATACTCCGGTCGGTGCGACCAGCAGACAAGGTGACGGCCATGGGAGTCAGCATGTCTGTGGTCTCACTACTGGCCTTCGTTTTAGGACATTTTGTCTACATGACTGTCAGCAGTAAGTATTTTTTTAAAGTTTATTTAAAGTAGCCCTTAATACTTTATAATATTGCAACGTCACGACTTTTATCCTCGACGGGGCAGGCAGAGGTGCACATTACGGCTCGTAATCCGCACCACACACACCACGCACAATTTATACCCACTTATTTCACCATTTGTGTGGTAAATCCTATGTAATAGGAATATATAATCGATTAAGATAATCAAGAGTAGATTTATTATTAAAACAGTGAAAAGATTCTTAAAAATTAAGAAAAAATATCTTTGTCGTATCAGTTATACAGCGCAGAGGTTTTGTTAAAGAATTTATAAAAGGGGTTTTTTCTAAAATAATATTTCTCAACCTAAAGCTAAGTAGTATAATTACTGTAGAACTAACTCTCAACCAACAATTCCTAATTTCACTAAATTTTCTACCTATGCGATTAATTTTACTACCAGAATTTATTGAGTTGATATTGTTGGAGTCATCACTAAACTCCACATCCTTTGTCCACAGAAATGACATGTGTGTACGTCTCGAACGGCGAATGTCTGCTGCACAGCACATCGATCTGGTTCCTGAGTGCCATCAGCGCGGGGCTGGCAGTACTGTCAGGAGCAGGAAGCTACATCGTCAGCAAACTGAGAACTGACACGGATGATAACGAGATCTGTGAATTATAATCTATATTGCAGAATATTTTTTGTACTGAGAGACCAAGGTTACGATGCAGCTAAGGACCTTAATATTATTCGGTCTGGTGTATAATAAAACATCTTATTCAAATAGCAATACAATTCAATTTACTTTGACTGATAAACCTACTAGTAGCGACATCTAGTAACAGACATCCGTTAGACTGATAAACTTACTAGTAACGACATCTAGTGGCAGACATTCGTACTAATCAAACAAAATTTTTGTTGCCTTTGCAAATAATCAGTATTTACAGACAAAGATGTTTCATTTAGACCGAAAGATATTATGGACCTTAACACAATTGCCCAAGGAGGTCAAAATCTAGCAATAAATCTCTCCTTAATTCCTAAATCCCTTGCATTTAGGAATTAAGATTACGATTGTATCCAGTATTACTAATTAAGAGTAGGTATATTGATATTATTAGTGATAGTTTTAAGTACAATGAGTTTAAACTAGTCATTAAAGTTGTATAGTAAATTAATTGTAGATATAGATAAAGCCCCGAGATTGCATGGTACAAGGTAATTAGGATTTTATGTTTTAGTTAATAAGTAGTGAAATTGTGTAATATCTGGTCAAAGACTAGAGATGTGCCGTTCCCGGTAATATTCCCCGAGGTGGGAATATTGGTGGGAATATTGCCGGCAATATTCCCGGGAGTGGAAATATTGGGGAATATTGCTTAATTTCAAGTCAAATTAACCTCGAAAACGGTGTTTAATACTTAAAATTAGCATTTAAAGACCACAGTGTACATTATATACAATGATATATTGTTTTGGGTAAAATTGCCAACATTCCCAGCAATTTTGGGCAATATTCCCGGTAATTTACCAGGAATATTCCCAATGTTGCCGGGCACAATAGAGAATACAAGAAATAACCATTATTATTAATCTATGAATTAACGATAAGTGGGTATTGAATAAAAGGCACAAATAGAATCATTTCTTTTAATGTTTTTCTGGTTTCCAACGTCAAATCACATAACAAAAACGTTATTTGTAATATGGAAATAACAAAGTGTATATCGTCACAAATCTCTATCAAAACTACAAATAATAAAAAAATAACATTATTTTAATACACTTGTTTCGGTAATCCTTACGTAATTTGTAAATCACCGTTTAGAGTAACTACTTAGTAGTTTTTATAATCATTTTAAAATCACAGCATTCATAGCGTTTTGTTTATAATTTGTACATTAAAACAAAATCTTAATTAATCTATAGAGACTACAGACAATGGATCTTCGTCCAATTCTGGTCTGAAGTCGTTTAGTTGTTCATCACATACTTCATCGACAAAATCAAATTCCACATCGTCGGTACATTCTTCATCGGGTAAATCTAGCACCTGAAGATTCTGCTGTTGACTAAAATGCGTATTTTGGTTTATAAGTTTCCAATTATGTGCTATGAAGCATATTTTGCCGGCCCTTTCCGTTGCTAGTTTGTTTCTTTTAGGCGTGTAAATATTCGAAAATGTAGAAAAAGTCCTTTAAACAGAAGCAGAAGTTGAAGGAATTGATAAAATTTTCATCGCAGTTTTCCCTAAGTTCGAGTTAGGAAAAATAGCTGCCACCAAGATAATGGAGAAATATCTCCAACCGAAGATGACGCCCAAATAAAATCTCTTCCATACACGTTTGTTCTTGATTTATAATGTGCTAGTTCTTCGAACACAGCTCTTTGTCCATCTGATAGTAAATGGTCCATTATAAATTGACAGCCATCCAAATTTTCATCCTCTGTTAAATTTACACCTTGATTATTGTGGTCTAAGATGGTTGCAGCATAATGTACAGGCTTCAAACTGTTTAATTTTCTTTGTGTAAATAAATAAATAACAAAACGATGATTACACCTGCACTAATAATAAAATATATAGGTATTATTTGATAGGGAACATTGGGAATATTCCCAATGTTGCCGGGAATATTGGTATTTTACCGGCAGCGGGAATATTGGGAATATTGCCGGCAGTGGGAAAATTTCCATCAGGCACATCACTATTAAAGACCAACCATTTTTTGTGCAATATATTAGACCAGTAACGCCATCTAGTGAGTGTTACCTAGAAACTTACTTTTTGATATTTTCTTTTATCTTTTTTTTGTAAATCTTACATGAGTAATTGAAATTGAGACCTAGATACGATAACTGATACCTTTTTATTTTTATTTTGATAAAAAATGTAACAAAGAATAAGTAGTGACTAATATTTTAAGTAGATACATTTGAATATCAATTATTCAAAATGTATTTTGCTTTTATTGTAACTTTCGTGAGACATACTAAATTAATTATTATGTTATCGGCTTACTCACGACGAGTTCCTCGTCAAAACAATACGTGAGTAAGCCGATAACATAATAATTAATTTAATGTATTTTGCATTGTTTTTGTTAAATTATTATTAGCCCTATTAACTTAAATGTCTCACTTTCTCCTGCTTACATATTTAAGCTCTGCAAGTGCTAAGTTGTGATATTTTTAAGTTGATATTAAATTTTATATTTTACTTTAAGTTATTCTAAGTATATAAAGTTTGAATAGACGTATTTGTGAGATCATACTATAAAAAATAAGAAATAAATCAAATATTTGTAAAATGTGGCATTTTCAATTTCTTTAATATTTCATTAACTCGTCGTGAGATCGTCCCGAGTACTTGTGGAGAAAAAACGACTATAGGTCTTCTTCTTATAACAAGAAAATCTCCAGTCTGATTGGTGTAGATTGTGACAGACTTTTTTTATGTCATAAGCCTGATGGTAAGCAATCGCCGTCGCCCATGGACACCCAAAACACCAGAAGCGTTGCAAGTGCGTTGCTTGCATTTAGGGGTTTAGGAATTTAAAGGTTGTTGGGGAATCGGGGATTGGGAAGATTCGGAATGGGAGGTGGTTTAATCGAGCATCTGGTCGTCTCACAACGAAATACAACGCTTGCGTTGTTTCACGTCTGTTTTCTGTGAGGCCATGGTATCACTCCGGTCGAGCCGGCCCATTCATGCCGAAGCATGGCTCTCCAACACTTGAACTCTGGATGACAAATCTAACCGAGATAGGTAAATGAGATTAGGTCTAGATAAACCTTTAAAAATCTAGGTAGCCTATCTTCCTAACCTAGTTAATAAAATCGAAAATAATTTGCAAGTTTTTTCCGGTATCGAGCATGCGTGTTACCTTATCATTACGGAATAGGAATAAAGTATTTTATAGAGATTGTCGTGTGACGATGAAACGACGGCTTATCACCTATCTGATAGTGGTTTTGGGTTGACAATAAACTAAAACATTTCGTATTGTTAGTCTGAGATCACGTGTAGACAATTTAGGCTTGTATTTCTATTTTTTACGCAAATAAAGTGTTTAGGATTGGAATAGTAAACATTGATTTGTTTTTAAGTTAAACTAAATTGTTTCTAGTGTTTTTAAAAGTGGTTTTTTTGGAAATAAATGAAGAAATAAGACTCAAAATAATGTGTGCTAATACTCAAATGTGTTTTGTGTTGAGAAATCATTGATCAGTGTTCTATGTAGTGCGTTTTTTTTTGCATATTTTTTTGAATAGCAGGATTTTGGCTATCGTTTTGACAATACCTAAGTCGAGAGTAATTAAGACTTAGTTTTGATCTCTAATTAGTTAATAAGCTTTTCGTATTCATACTTATAGTTTTATTCAACATGTCGTTAGAAGGAAAAACGAGTGAGTATTTTAATACAATAATTAAACGTCAGACCCACTTTTAACTAATTATAGTATAAGCTCCATTTAGCTAATTGCCATTTACTGGACACATTGACACTACAAAATCACACACACTAATAAATATTATAAATGTAAAAGATTATTTGTTTGCATATTTGGATGTTTATCCGTCAATCACGCTGAAACTTACACGCTGATTTTGATGAAATTTGGTATACAGACATAGTATGAGCTGACTTAAGTATTAGGATACTTTTTATCCCATGGCAATGTGGGCGAAGCTGCTGACAGAAGCTAGTAAAATAATAAGAGTCTGTAAAAGGGTATATAGGTTTTGTTGTCCTGTCGGCCGACATCATTTGATGCTGGGTATAAGGAAAAATAAAAATGAAACCAAGAGATAAGTACTAAATAGATAATAATAATTATATGAATAGGATTTCACAATTCTGAGCAAAAAAAGGGAATAGGAATACTTTAACGTAAATAGTTTGCATTGAAAAATAACGCAAATATTCCGGTAATAAGCTCTCCGCATATTTATCCAGTATTTATCTACTAACATGCGTGTTTGAGTATTAATGTGATTGAGAATTATCACGTAGATAGAATAATTAATTAAGATAATTAAATATCCTACACGTGAGCAGACACGAGATACCTATTTGTAAGAAAATGGGGTTCAGTACCCTTAGTACGAATTTGCTTTATGTTTACGAAATCGAATCGAGCGCGCGTTCGGCACTCTGATTGGTTGCTTCATTGGAGCCGACCAATCAGAACTCCATACCCTTTATTAGTTTGAGTTTGATTTTCATTTAAAGTAATCGACACCAGAGCGTGTTCGGCACTCTGATTGGCTGGCATGAATTAACCAACAAATCAAACTCATACTTAAGGTACCGAACGCGCTCTGGTTTCGATATCGTTATCGTAAACCGTAAAACCAAGTCGTACTAAGCCACATCTTTTAGTTAATCCCCGAGGGCTTAGGCAGATGTCCATATAGATACATAGCGTACATAACACCTTTCCACTAGTTTTTCTTAGCCTTAGCCCACCTATTGAATCAAAAGCATTTTAATCAGTAGGCGCACTTTTTTATGTCACGTTATTTTAATATTTTTCTATAGTCCACAATAAAGCTGAATTGATTTGATTTGATCTACAATAGGATATTAACTCTAAGTATCTACTTATTTAATTAATCGGCTTATAAGATAACACTGTGATAATTATCCCACCCAAAACATAAATGTGAAAGGCTGCCAAGTTCGATAATATTGGAATGCTTCGCCTATAAAAGAAGTGAGATCTAAATAAGTACCAAGTTCCATACACAGACCTCAGTTAAAAATGATATAACTTGGCAAGTTTTGTACAAAGAAAGTAAAATAAACTTGGCAAGTTTTCACACATTTTGTTATAAACCTACTAAACGCAATGAGTCAAGTATATAATTTTCTATTAAAACTTGCCAAGTTATATCATTTTTAACTGAGGTCTGTGTATGGAACTTGGTACTTATTTAGATCTCACTTCTTTTATAGGCGAAGCATTCCAATATTATCGAACTTGGCAGCCTTTCACATTTATGTTTTGGGTGGGATTTCATTTATTTTTGTAAGGTTTATTTTCATTTTTTCTTATTTTACTTTACTAAATACAAACCTTCGTAACGAAATTTAGGTCGGTACGACCATTGGAAGATATAGATAATTTTTTGTTTTAGTTCCTTAGAGGTATGAATTTACACCTTCATTATTTTTAAAACCGACTCACACTTGGCCATTTTCAGATTTTTTCCTTTACCTTGACCTAAAGACCTACCTCCATGCCAAATTTCAAGTCAATACGACCATTGGAAGTGGTCTAGGTTTTTGATGAGTGAGTCAGTCAGTGAGTGTATAGTAAAAATAGCGATTTTCTGACGTCAATATCTCAAAACCTGCAATAGGTACATTAATGAAATTTTGTATTTTAGATAAGTAAGTAGATCTCGACAGATACTAGAAATTTCATATGCGTAGATAAAATAGATTTTGAGTTATAGGTGGGTCGAACTTGGCCCGAAATGGTTCGTGTAATATAACCCACGGCCGGTGTGTCGGTTTTTTGCTCGAACTTGGCGGACACACTGCCGTGTGTCTAGATGTTATGTAGTTTGTTGCCTACTAGCCCCTTGTGGAGATACCTAATGATGCAGATTATTACTGTAGCATGATTATCAGAAAATATTTGCAACGTTTATTAGTTTAGTTTACGGAAAATATTATTGCGACCTTTTATTCCCGGTGTAGGGTACATAAGGGCACGTAATGTCGCTATACAATGTACACCCACTATTCACCATTTATGTTATAAGTCCCATGTAATAGGGGGGGATCTTATTACCATATAACGGACACAATTCCAGACTCCGTGCTCCTACTGAAAAAACCCAATTTTTCAAAAACCGAAAAAATCCAGTAATTCTCTGCTCGACCGGGAATCGAACCCGAGACCCCTTGTCCGGCAGTCGCACTTGCGACCACTCGACCGACAGGCATATGCCAAATACGAGAACTAAACAAATCGAACATCCCAATAAAATTGCCTGACCAAAAGCAATTCTTAAACCTTATCCTGCTCTCCTTATCCCCAGTTCCTCGAAATATTCGGCGTAGGTGTAGTAATAGTAAAACATTTGATAGTCAGGATATGTTTATTTCCCCAACAAAATATATGTGCTAAATGGTCTCTAATTATTAAAATTAAGATATTTTTTGCAATATTTCCAGTATTCCACAAGCTATGGTACTTCTTGAGGACGTACATCCTAAGGCTGAAGGTGTTCGACCTGTTCCTGCAGGGAGCGTACCTCATCATCATTCTGCTGGAGACCAACGCCTACCTGCTGCTCAAGAGGGACGCCAAGGAAGGACATCACTCGATGCTTATTCAAGGTTAATACCCCAAACAACACCGTACAAATATATCCCATGTCGAAATGTCAGATACAAAGACTTACTTAGAAAACATATCCATTTACTTGGTCCGTAATAACTTACTATTCTCGAAAAGCCTCTCTCAATAGAGACTAGCTATAAATCAATAATTTTCTTAATACCGCGTTAAAATCACACATCGATCGATACCTTAATTGGCAAACCAGCCAACTTCACATTCCGTAAATATTTTTTTTTTTTTTCGTTAACATCGTATGGAGCAAAATGTATGATAGAGTTTTGAAGTGTCTCCTGAAAAATTTGCTCATAAGGAGTTAGCTGGTTTGCCAATTAAGGTATCGACATGTAAAGGACAATTGAGAACCTCTTTCTTTTTTGGAGTCGATTAATAATGCAAGTATGTACAAACGATGACATACTCTCTGTTCTCTCACTCTCATATTCTGGTGGACGGCAATCCCATACATAAGCTAAGAACAGCCGAAATTGCCAAAATCTTAGGCTTAATGTGCTAAGGGGTACATACTACATAATCTACATTTTGTAAAATGTTCCAGATTATGTGATGATGGCGGTCGCTGGGGTGGAGTTCTTCCTCGGTACTGCGGTGGCCTGGTGGGGGAAAGACAAGAGGCACTTCGCGTTCTCCGGCTGGCTGGCTGTATGCTCTGCAGCAGGACTGCTGGTGCTCGCCTTCCCGTTCGCCAAGTCTAATCCTATTGACATGGGTGAGTTTTTAAATTATCTTTATAAGAAAGTACCTAGTCGAAATGCAGACTGTATATTCTGCGATATTCTATAGTATATGTCTTATAGTCTGAAAACTAAAAAAACTGAAAACAGTACAAAAATTAACACAATACCCACATGTTACTGTTAAACGAAGGTTTTAAAAAATCTACAAATGTTACCGTTAGCGTCGGGGGTATTTCCGAACCGATACGACCTTCAAACCTTCAAGAAAATATCATACAACATACATGCAGAGGTACTACTTTCCACGCAGCTGTGACTCCTCTGGTGTTATGGGTGTCCATAGGCGACGCGATCGCTTACCATCAGGTGAAATGTCTGCTCGTTTGCCCCAATTCCATAAAAAAAATCAGGATTAGACTATCTACTCAACTCAGTCTTTTCTCAACCAAGCTTCCATTCTTCCAGAGTTATGCCAGCTCCACGAGACACACGAAGCAGTCAGCAACTATGACAGCAACCTAACAGCCAGGACGACGATCCTGATCGTCACAGTGATACTCTGTGGCCTCGCCAAGGTCAGCGTCTGGTCACACGGCATCACATACTTGGATGACCATGATCCTACGAATGGATCGTACTTTTATGGTAAGTTTAAGTTAAAGTAAATAGTACCTAAATGGTAAGTTAAAGGCTCATCCCTTATTACATGGGACTTATAACACAAATGGTGATGCCTGATCCGGAGCTGCGAACAACGTAAAAGGTTACCGGGGCTCGGGCTCAAAGCAGGAGGGGATAAAAATTAAAATATTAATTTTCTGAGTGCTTACTAACGAAATAACTCTGCTCAATATATTTGTATTTTGTATGTATTTAGATTTAGTTGCACTAATGGTCTTCTCTACGTCCATTTTAATTATCTATCCATTTGCATTATCGATCGTGATGGTTATGACAATCACTTGCTCCATAAGCCCCTTAATCCTTACTTCGATACACACGTTACATTTTATCGCTATCACACGTAACCAAAACCCCCATATTATTATGCACCTTATCGTTTACGAATCACCGGACCATCTGAAGGTAAGCAATTAATGACGTCCATGTACAGATCAACACAAGAGTTCCAAATGATTTGATAGAAACGCCAGATCGATCTTGACCATCCAATATCCAGATCACTCAAACCATTCATCAGCTATTTGTTAACAACCATGTAAACTCTTTCAGGTAACCTGATCTCCATCCGCCTAAGTCTGGGAATGAATGCTGGCTCCTGGCTGGAGCCGACCTCCGAGAGGAGTGACTGGTGGGAGGCTCACCTCTCCATCTGCATGCTGACCTTCATGTTCTCGTTCCTCTTCAGCCTGTTCCCCAAGAGAATGGTCTCTACCAAAGAGATGGATGAACTAGATAACTCTTATGTTGATACCGGTATGTAATGATCTGGTTTTAACCTGATTCTTGTTATGGAAAAGTTGTCGCATCTTGACATTTTCCTTTTGCATCACTACTTGGGTAAAATAACCTTTTCACAGTACTTAACTGCCGTAGTCAGTCATTTAATAGTTACTTAACCCAGTCTTTACCAATTTTTATCGTTACAAAATCGTTACTAAGGAATAGTTTAAGTAGTCATTAATTATCTCTGAGTGCGGCAAATAGACTGTATAACTTTACATCAAACAAACTGAGCGATCTTTAGTATAACATTACGACCTATGTTTTGCATTATAAATATTATTTATTGTCCAGGATTGCTCAGAACTCTCCGACGGCTGCTCCACAACAAGGCACTGATGATGCAAATTGTTGCGCTCTCCTGTTTAAGTACCGCGGTACTGGTGTTCGTACAGTACGACGATGCATATGTGCAGGTATGGTACCAAAACCTGAATTCAGTTTCACAAACCTTAAATAACAGATTGCCTCATAAATAACTAGCAAAATTAAGGCCAAGTTTTGAGGGGGGAAAATCATCCAATGACTTATCCCGCCTTGGGCGAGGCGAGAGGGAAAATTAGGGTCCTTACGAAGTGAATTTAAACCAAATGCATTTTTTCTTAACTTACAGTTTAACTCATCTAAGAAACAACTAGACATAAAGAACGATTTTATCACATATAGGTACGTCTCTATTCCAGGCAAAGTTTCACGTGGACACAAAGGACCCAAGGACTTCAGGAGGACTCTCCAGCATCTTCCGGACGCTGTTCATCATTATTTTTGTTATGGTAAGATATCTCCACTTCAGTCTGCCTGTTGCCTGCATCGTTAGTTAGCTTTTTTGTTCTTCTGCGCCAGAACCTAGTTATCACGAGTGATACCACGGCCTCACAGAAAACCGACATGAAAAAACGCTTGCGTTGTGTTTCGTTGTGTGAGTGAGGTTACCGGAGGCCCAATTCCCCCTTTCCCAATCTTCCCCATCCCCATTCCCGAACAACAACCCTTAAATTCCTAATTCCCAAACAGCCGGCAACGCACTTGTAATGCCTCTGGTGTTTCAAGTGTCCATGGCTTCGATCAACAATGTTGGTATTGTTGATCGAAGATTACCGGCATGTCTCAAAAAAAAAAAAACAAAATTGGTTGGTGTGATTTAGGAGTCAAAAGGAATCATTCTAAAATACCTATAGCTTAAGTTAACTGACAGACATTAAAACTTATTTTCTCCTATAGATATTCAAGATCCGTTTCTCAGCACGAAGACCAGAAGGAGTGAAGGCGAACACAGCGTCAAGAGTGGCGGCGGTGGTCGCTATATTTGTGACTGCATTCTACATAGTGCTGACTGTGCTCAGCTGTGACACTGACACCATCAGCGGACTCCGGACTGGCAGCTACTACCAGCCTATCTGCAGCCAATCTTGCGGGTATGTGGCTGAACTGCTTTAATTTGGTATAGGTTGAGAAATTGCAAACAAATTGCAATGTTGGATGCGTAGAGCTGATAATCGGCTTCTTTTGGACAAGCAGTGGACGGAGAAGAAGAGGTCATGATGACCTAACTGTTTTTCAAAGCTTTAATGTTTTCCCTTTAATTTCCAAACATTATAAAAACAAATAAGATTTACAGTTTTCGTAAAATTTTCGGTATTTAATATCCATCTATGATGCAAAATCCCTCTTTTAATAATAGTAATAAAAACAAATTTATTTTTGTAGGTGGAATTTTCATTAATCGCGACACGATCTATCGCCTTCCACTTCAACCACCTTGCAATTCTAAAGACCTCCAAATCAAATTACGATTTTGCCTGCATTTCCAGATGTAGTACAGAGCGGTATGGCTTCAGCCCGGTGTGTTTGCTGGACACCAGGCGCACTTACATGTCTCCGTGCCACGCTGGCTGTACGAAGGCAGAAGATCTCAACGGAGTTTTGTAAGTTTCCACCAAGTACAGGGTACCTTGTAATTTCACTCAAGAGCGCCAAGGATAAAATTGACCGACTTGACCGGAGTGATACCACAGCATCCCCAGAAACCAAAGACCTCCTCAGACACTCAGAAACCGGTAACTCTGCCATGAGGTTCAAGCAATAGTAGTTGTCGATAGTCGCTAACGACGACGAAAAATTTTTGTATGGCAAATTTTAGTTCCACAGGTAACAGGTAGAGGCGATGTAGAATTTGACATACAAAAAAACATGGTAGAGATACAGCATATGAGAGTCCTTTCCGAAAGCCTGATCAGTCGTTGCAGTTACGATTACAATATCAATTTCTCAAAAACCTAAATTGCATCAAAAGCATTTTCCTTTTTTTAAACGTAAGCTCTTTGCAGATTGTTCAACGACTGCGAGTGCAGTCTGGGCACGATGCGCGCTGCACGCGGCTCGTGCTCGCTGACGTCGTGCATGCTGCCCTACAACGCGTACCAGATTGTCTTCACCGTCATGTTGGCAGTAGCTGGTCAGTATCCTCGTTTCTTGCAGTTTTATTTTAAGTCAGATACGGTCCCTGTGGCAGCAGAGTAGAATATAAATGTTTGTTACCATTTTACACCTAGCTCTTCATCCTACCGATATCGTAAAAGCTGTTTAAGGAATTACGCACTTACATAGACCAAACAGTAATGCTCTCAGATTAACTTGAACATTTAAACTCCTATGTGCAAACCGCCTGCCAAGGTACCCCATTTTCCGTTCTTCTTGAATGGCAACCGAGTCTACAGTACAGTGTTGTTGACTATACTGCCAGTATCGAGTGGTGAAACACACCTTATATCACGGTCTGTTAATTTATTGTTTCAAAAGTTTAATTCTGTTTAAGTAGGTATATAATGCCAATATAACTTTCTATTTCCAGCGGCATGTTTCCTGATGCAAGGTATGGCGGTGCTGCGAGCAGTCCGGCCGGTAGACAAGGCCACCGCCGTGGGTACCAGCATGGCGATAGTGGCACTACTGTCCTTCATACTGGGGCATTTAATCTATTTATTTATCAGTCGTAAGTACCTTATATTACAGAACTTGATAACGGTTGCGTTATATAGCCAACAGACGCCAAACGGCTTACCGATTGACTGATCGAAGCTCATCGCGTTAGATCGGTTGTCGCGTTACTGCTCATGATTACGGGTCCCAACATGACTTGAAACTAGTCGAGTAACCCCATCGAATAGATACGTGAATAAGCTAGTTCATTAAAGAAAGATCTTGTGGTTGACGAGCAGATGGATGACCTGATGGTAAGCAATCGCTGTGCCATGGACATCCGAAATACCAGAAGGACTTATAGGAATTTAAGGGTTGTCTGTTGGGGAATTGGGGATACTGGGAAGATTAGGCAAGGGTAATTGGTCCTCTGATAACCTCACTCGCACAACGAAATACATCGCAAGCGTTGTTTTATGTCGGTATTTCTGTGAGGCCATGGTATTACTCCGGTTGATATGATAATGAGCTAATAGATATCTAACGATAATTAACATACTACATATATACATTGCTGTATAACAACTCTATTATAACTTTCGTGAGACATACTATTATTAATAGTCTGTCGCCGAACAGTCGCTGCGTCGTGTGCCGCGGAATGCTGCTCATGAATATGAGCCTCTAGCATGGCTTGAAACTAGTCGAGTTCCTCGTCAAATTTATTACGTGAGTAAGCCGATAACATAATAATTAATACTAAAACTCATTGCCATTCCCTATCCCCACAGACATGACATGTGTGTACTCTTCGAACGGCGGGTGCCTGCTGCACGGGTCCTCGATATGGATCGCGGGCGGCACCAGCACGCTGCTGGCGGCGCTGTCGGCCGCCGGCTGCTTCATCTCCAGCAAGATGCAGCCCGACATGGATGAACCGACCACTGAATTATGATCACACACTAAATAGGATATACCTAGTTAACTCTTTCTATCTCTATAGAGCAAGCGTTTTCTTTATGGTGGTTGTCGCCATGGCGACCCCATGTGTACTATTTCTTTTATTGTATAAGCCGGTAAATGGGCAGACGGATGGGGGATAATGCAACTGATGGTAAGCAATGGCCACCGCACATGGACACCCGAAACACCAGAGGAGTTACAAGTGCGTTGGCGGGCTTTTGGGACTTAGGAATTAAGGGGTTGTAAGGAAATCGGGGATTGGAAAGATTGGGAAGCGAGGTAATTGGGCCTCTGGTAAACTCACTCACATAACGCAAGCGTGGTTTCACGTCGGTATTCTGTGAGGCCGTGGTATCCGGAAGCTTGTTAGTAAATATATTCGAACGGGGGGGTGCCTGCTGCACGGGTCCTCGATATGGATCGCGGGCGGCACCAGCACGCTGCTGGCGGCGCTGTCGGCCGCCGGCTGCTTCATCTCCAGCAAGATGCAGCCCGACATGGATGAACCGACCACTGAGTTATGATCACCACACCAAATAGGGTTATACTTAGGGGTAATTTAGGTAATATGTATAATATACTAGCGGACCCGACAGACGTAGTCCTGTCTACACGACTTTAATTTGAAAATTTGTCGGACAAAATTGTGAATCTAAACCATTCTCAGATCCCCTTGAACACACATAAAAAATTTCATCAAAATCGGTCCAGTCGTTTAAGAGAAGTTCAGTGACATACACACTTACAGAAGAATTATATATATAAAGATTAGTCAATCTGACATTGGAACAAATGCATTGTCGTTATTTTAGCGGTTTGGGTCATGGCGAGCTCATGTGTACTATTTTTTATTTGCGGTATAAGCCGGTAAACGATCAGACGGATCACCTGATAGTAAACAATCGTTGTCGCCCATGGACGCCTGAAACATCAGAGCGTTTCAAATGCGTTGTCGGCCTTTTGGGGGTTAGGAATTAAGGGGTTGGAGGGGATTGGGAAGGGGGTAACTGAGCCTTCGGTAATCTTACTTAGACAACGCAAGCGTGGTATCACGCCGGTTTTCTGTGAGCCCGTGGTATCCGGAAGCTTCTTAGTAAATATACTAGTAAATTATTATCATAAAGAACTTACCTAAGTATGCTGTACATATATGGAGTTGTAAAAGTTCCTGCGGGTACGGGAATAACATCTCTGTATAATTCCTAACTTCATTAGATAGTAAGGAGCTAAAGGTTTTGTTTAATTTTGTTCTTTAAGGTGTTGTAAATAAAACATATTGTTGAATAAAACATAATATTTATTACAACAGGTTACCTACATAGGTAATGGCACTAAATCTTATACTAATACAGCTATAATCTAATTGTACGATATTATATGTTTGGTTTTCTAATTATACAGCAAAATCAACCGTAATACAACTATTGTAAAGTTCAATTTGCGATACATGACAAATTCACTGTTGTTTCAATGCACTGAAGGAATTTTAACTTTATAGTCGTAGTTTTACGGTATATTATCAAATGTATCATGGACAAAAACAAATTTTGACTATGATTATCAAAGCAAATATTGCATTATATCATATTATTGTAAAATAAACGTTTTGACAGTATATTTAAAGTGTATTATTGAAAACCTTAGAATGATTATTATATTCTACTATTGTTACGTTGAGAATAAATATTGCATGGATATTTTAAAAGTTTATTAACCTATTGATAATAATGTCTAGTTACTATAAGCAATTGGAGTTCTATACTCTGCCTACCCCCATAGGAGACAGGCGTGAGGTTATGTATGTATGTATGTAAGCATGTCTTCTAACACTAAAATGTATTTAAAAATCATTATAATATTGAGAACATTTTACAAAACTAACTTGACATTTTCACCGCTAGAGGCGCTGGTGTCGCTTTAAATCTCTTGAGCTATATGCTTATGCCATGTAATTGAAAAACATTTGACATTTACACATAGTCCACAGTGACAGTTACACGCCGTGTAAGTGAGGTTACCGGAGCCGTAAGCCTCCCCCCATCATTTTTTTCTCATCCCTAGATCCCCAAAAGGTCGCCAACGCATTTCTAACTCCCCTAGTGTGCCGAGTTTTTATTCAGAGTGGCCGTACATGACTATTTGTAACACTAACGCCATCTAGCGGATACTAATATGGGATATAGTGTAATTATAATAGTTTTAAGTTAAATAAGTCATACATTCTTGATAAATAATTAGTTGTTTTGAAAATTGGAAAGACATTTACCAGGATTTAACCCACGGACTCCAGTTCCGTACCCGTACTATTTTGTGGGTTAATAATAAATAATAAATTAATGTAGTACACATGATAAGTATAGGGTATGAGGATATTATTATACCAATCGAGCGGTCGTCGATCGATGGTAGAATGGATTAGTCGATGTCGATCGATAGCCGATAGATACCATCGATCGATGGTAGAATAGATTGGTCGACGTCGATCGATAGTTTGCGACTCCGTAATAATAGTACGATCAACATCTGGCCATCGGACTGATCAATTAAAGCTACCACGTCAATCGATCAACGTCGACTAATTTCAATCGATGGCATCAATCGACTATATGTATAATCTAACTAATCGATCTAAGGGTGTGGATCCCTTAGGTAATGTCGGTCTTCAATGTAGAATTTCTCTTTATTGGATTTTTTAATTAACATTTAATTATTTTTATATAAAAAAGTAATATAAAAATCTTACAGTCGTTTACGATTATATATAAAATTCCAATAATATATTTAAGACGTATAAATGTCGCTAAATAATGATAAAATATGTTGTAATAAATTTATAAATTAATAAGTTTTACAAAGTAATTATAACATTTATATCAAATAAATATTGTTTTAAAAAAATACAACCCTGCAATTAGATAAAATTGCACAAAAATTAAAATATTATAGATTTTTACAAAAATAAAAATGTGTATAAATCACGAAGCACAAAATCAAACTAATATTTTTTTCTAATAAGTACAAAATTTTACAAAACACTTACTCAATTTTTATATACATTTTATATTATAAAAAAATAGAATTTAGACTCAAAACCGAACATAAAACATAATAACAAGTCATTCTAAATTAAGTTATAAATATTAATCAAAAAGAAATTCATAATTTCATAACAATACATTAAAAACATCTAGAATTTGATTGAAAAATCTTTGATTATCAATGAACATACATTTCAGAATTCCATTACACGTTTTAGCCTATACCACGGAATGGCAATTCCATTCTGACTGTACCATAATTTCCATTCTAGAATAATCTTACATTGTGTGACAAGGATAGAGCTATAGCTATAGATAAGGTCCAGTTGGCAGATAACTTGGCAAGATTTTATTATCATTATTTACTTTATTAACTAAAAATACGCGAACGTCGAGTAGTCAGCGCGACATCGCCGCGTCTGCGCACGCTGCTCATGAGCATTGGCGGTACTAGGCGTCAGCGACGTCGGTCGCCTGAGGGGGCTTCGCAAAGGTCAAAGTCGAAAAACTAGTAACCAATTATTTTCACTGCGAAGTAAAGAGGCCTCGCGAATTTGATACAAATTTAGTCTAGCGACGCCGCTGTTCTAATGAAGAAGAGTCCCTCTGTGACTGGCGGAATGTGTACTTAATCATTATTTCATAATGTATGAAAAAGTATTCGCACCATGACAAAATCATGCCAAGTTACATGTCATACAAGTCTTTGATGGGGCAGATAGCCCTGACCTTTTATTCTTGACGAGAGTAATGGTAGAGCTTAGCTTAACTAGCTCATTGTGTGATGTGATGTAATCGGGATGTGTTCAGTACCTGATATTAAACTTAATGGTCCAGGATACGAAGGTTTCCAGACACGATCTTATTCTCCAGAACCGCTCCTGACGGGATGTCGATACGGTCTCCGTGGTTCGCGATGATGATTACTGTGCCCTGTGAAATGGAATTAAAAATATTTAGTACTTATTAAGCTAGCTTCACTGACAGACAGACTGATGGACAATTCAATTTGACGTCTCAAAAGTGCTTATTTAGGATTAATTGAAATAAATGCTTTGACTGACTAAATTATAGCGACTGGAACAAAATCAAACCAATCTCTACTATTTTTCTCATAATAAGCAAATTGGGGTAACAGTTGCAAGTACGAAGGGAATTTCTGGAATAAATCTCAGATTGGACCTGGTGGAGTCGAGGTCAACTTTAATTAAAATTGGATTTTCAATTTTAAAATATTTCAATCTCAACTGACCTTCAAAGAGACTCCTCTGCCAAACGTGACGTCACCAGACACAGTCAGGTGGTCCAGCTCAATCAGATCAGGTATCGTCGCGAATCTGTTCAGGAATTCCTTCACCTTCGCGAAATGGTTGTCACCCAGCTTCACCAACGGAGTCGATGGGAACATTCGCTGTGGGGACATCACTAGCGAGCCGTGGGACAAACTGTATAAGTTGGACATCACTAGTAAAAGGTCGGAGGTCTTTTTGACCGGCAAGAAGCGTGACCTTGGGACGTTGACTCCGATTCCTCCTTCGAAGCACTTCATGGCTGCTCCTACGGCGGTCTCCAGCTGTATGACGTTCAAACCGTCCGCTAAATGCTTATTGTTCACAATGATCT
Organism: Spodoptera frugiperda; assembly: GCF_023101765.2. Classification (NCBI taxonomy): domain Eukaryota; kingdom Metazoa; phylum Arthropoda; class Insecta; order Lepidoptera; family Noctuidae; genus Spodoptera; species Spodoptera frugiperda. The sequence continues at coordinate 2,017,744 of NC_064229.1, read as the reverse complement.
CCATGTTCAGAGACCCTTGGTCTACCACCCTCTGAATGGCGTCCAATTTCGCCCACAGGTTATTTGTGTTGAAGAACTTGAACTGACTGACGGACTTAAAGTCGTCTACGTGTTCTTTTGGCACTTGAGCAATTTCCAGAAGTCTTAGCTTGTCCTCATACTGGATTAAGGTACCTCCCTTGACATCAGCCCTGGTCTTATCCGTCACCTCCATAACGAACTCTGAGATGGGTTTCTGAGGGTCTGGGTTGAGGAGTAGGTTCAAGATGTTCAGGTCTACGGTGGCGCCCAAGTTGTCGATGTTGCTGATGAAGCAGTAGGTCCTGCCTTCCCCGATGAACTTCTGCAGAAGACCGGAGTTGTGGAAGGACTCGTAGAAGTCACCGTGACCAGGTGGGTACCATCTGTAATGGTATAATTAATAAGGGATTAGTCCGGTGAATTTGAAAGAAACACGAAAACATTATGAGTTGCGATCATTGAGTCTACATACACACATAGGGCATTCAATCTTTCACTAGTGTTTATACAAACGGAATATTAAGCTACATTACAGCATCTCATCATCATCTGAGAGAAATTGTAGCTCTCATAGGGATATTACCAAAAAGACTGCTAGGAAACGGAACCACAAAAACAGATTCATTTGTCATTTCTATTGACTCTTTGTCTAAAATAAATCCCTAATGGAGCAATACCACACCCTAGTGTGCCCACAAGAGAGAAAGTAAGAAAGAGACAGAGACATGTCTTGTAAGGGAAGCCATAGTCCATAAAGGTTGGAACTGAAATGGTCTACTCTAAATGTACTCACGACTCAATATCAGCGTGGACATCAGCGTGCCTGGGTATAGGCAGCAGGGACTCCCTGTTGACGCGAGGGTGGCAGGACTGGTTGAAGGTGTAGATCTCCAGCTTCAGCCCCTGGTACTTGCGGATCACCTTCTGCGTGTCCTCGTCCGTGTTGAACGAGTTCATCAGGACTAGCGGCACGTTGCATTTGTAGGTTTTGTTCAGGTGCTGCGGGGAATTAAGTTAATTGATATTAGGTTACATTATGTTTAATCGTCGGCGTGCTTTACCGATTGGGCACATGAACAGAAATCGCATACAGACGATCGCCGAGCAAATCAACGGATGACGTCATAAATCCTACATCGCACTTATGAAGTTTACATGCGAATAAACATGGATAGAAAATTCCAACGGGGGGTAGAAAGCCCGCTAGACATGATCACCTCCCCTGGTAGGAGGATCCTCCTTTTCTTAGAGAGCTTTACTCTCTGTTCCTCTATTTATTATAAAAAAAATGAAGTTGAACGTAATCAAGTTAAGAGACTATTTTTACTATACTTACTTATTTCACAGAATTTTGGCGATTGGCCCTAGATTTACTGGCATCGGGTATTTAATGCATTAAGAAATATTTAGTTAATAAATTGTAACACTACAATAAAATATCGTACCAAGCGAAACTCACCTCAATCTGTTGTACAGTAAGATCCAAAAAGGTTAAATCGTTTCTGACTTGAATGACGGACTTGGGGCCTTTGCATCCCATGGACGTTCCGAGACCACCATTGAGCTTGACCACCACCAGCTTCTCAAGCATGATGTGGACATTGTCCGTGGTGGGCGTGGTCAGGGAGGAGTAGTCGATCACAGCGCCCTCTGGCAACTTCTGAATCTTATCCCAATTTACTGAGGGGCCCTCTGTAAGAAGTAAGTATTTCTTTTAAACATTGCTGTTCCTTGAAAATGTTGGTGACTGATTCTTGGGTTTTAAGAATAATTTCGCAATTGATAAACCCATAATTAGTAAGATAGAAACATCATCACCATAATCATTAGAAGAAAGCTAGCGACAAAGTAATTGACTGTACATTTGGCACAATGATTAGGCGATTAGCTATAGCGCGTGGGTTTGATTCCCACACGGAACAATTCTTCACCAGATCTACAAATTGCTATACTGGATCAAAGTGCGAACGAGTGTATTTATACACAATACAGGAGGAAATATTAGCATGGTTTAAAAAATGCACTTACGTTCAGCCAAGAACCTGCTAAAGAGGTTCTTGAACCCTTTGAACTCCTTCTCGACATGTGGCCGCCTGGACTCATGGACCTTCTCCAAGAGTCGCTCCAGATCCACCTCCAGCCGTGTGAGGGCATCTCGCTTGGTGGCCTCCTTGAAGTCACGGGAACCTGAGGGAGTTCTCTGGTGACTGCGGATCTGTAGATGTCAGGTTTGGAAGTCAATAAACGTACGAGAGAAGGTTATAAGAGAGTAGTGTGTAGTTTAAAGACTGTTACATGAATGAAACTAAGTACTTGTGGTCGAAGGCAGTCTACCTAAACGCAAATAAATTCGAAAAAGATAATAGGAAACCTAAAATTATCCTAGAGGTTACTTAGGTTTAATAAAAAAATGATATCTGTCTCCGTTAAAATATTACACCTACATATCTATCTAGGAAAACGTTATATACGTTTTCCTTACGTTTTCCGTTGTATATCTGTCTTCAAAAAACGTTAATGGAAACTCGATATTTCCAATTGACTTTCAAGCTATGCTTTAAAACAACAAAATTGTCGAGAGAAGACAAAGTATGTAATATGTAATACATATAATAATCTAATGGTAGGTAAATGGAAGACCTACCATTAAACCTAGCATTTTGACCTTAGCTTTTTAATTACCTTTGCATAGAGGTGATTAAATAAACCATAAATATTTACTTATAATAATAATGGAAGTAATTGCGTGCCTACATCTACCTTGATTTTAGAAGGTCACAATCAAAACTAAATATGTGTTTAGAGTTTTTCTCAATAAAAGCCTTAAGAGGTATTGGTTGGCTAACTCTACTATATTTTTTTTTATGAAACACGCCAGTATACGAGCAGACCTATCACCTAATGGTAAGCAATCGCCGCCGCCCATGGACACTTGAAACACCAGTGGCGTTACAAGTGCGTACCGGCTTTTTGGGGGTTAGGAATTTAAGGGTTGTTGTTCGGGAATTGGCGATTGGGAAGGGGGAATTGGGCCTCCGATAACCTCACTTACACAACGAAACACAACGCAAGCGTTGTTTCACGTCGGTTTTCGGTGAAGCCGTGATATCACTCCGGTCGAGCCGGCCCATTCGTGCCGAAGCATGGCTCTCCCACATTCTACTATTTGTCTTTTTGCGATTATCAAAGATTAAATGGCTAAGTATGACTTAAAAACTGATAAGATACATTACAGCTAGAAAAAAATAAGCTACTTGAAATACTATACAGACGAAGCAAGAGGTTTTATAAGCGTTATTTATTACGTAGAACTAATAACATGACTTGCAAGAATGTATTTGAATGAGTGCACATCCCTTCTGGGAAAAACAAGAATTATGTCATTCATTTAATACATAGTAATAATTCCTCGTTGTAAGGGGCTAATCTAATGCCATAATGTACCGGGTATAATTTCTGCTGGATCTCCTATAAAAATACATATAATCGAACGACGAAAGGTATAGGGATAGGGATAGGACGAAAAGTATCTGCATTTTATCAGCTTAAGACGAATAGTTTTTTTAAATACGCTAATCTCCGGAACGACTAGTCCAATCTGAATTATTTTTATTGAATAGTGCATTTATTGACGAAGGCGATAGGCTATAAAACATTACGCTATGGCCTTTAGGGACCGAGCAGCACCGGGTGAAACCTTGGCAGTAACTATAATCTATAAACACTACAGCCTTTTTGTGTATGTATGTAATGGTTAATTTATTTCATAATCTTCTGTAAATGCAATGTTTAGATTAATTAATCTTATCTCGCCTAAACCATTGTTAAGATAAAAGTCTATACATAGAGTATTTAGATATACATATTTATTTGACAACATCGCACTATATCATACATTTTATGTATACATGATAGGTAATTGTATTTTCATCCTTACTTGCAATAATTATCTAGAAGTTTAGTACTTTTTAATAAAATAAAAAATAAAACGTGATAGGTAACTCAACAACTGCTTAACCCATTTTCATGCGCTCCTGCTCATATAAGTAATAGATAAAACGTTGTAAAATAGCAAAATGACTATTAAAACATAGGGAAAATATACTTAATTTTTTTCCGGTACTTTAGAAATATTCCAGCAATTTATACACTAGTTAAATTCTCTAGTGTGTTTGTTTGTCTTAATATTTCGCATGAAATCTGCGTTTTTATAGTTAAAAAGCTGGAAAGTAATAGACTATATGTTTTACTTTAACCACGCAAGCAAAGCCGCAAGAAACAACTAGTAACAGCACTTAAATGTATTAAACCATCACTAAACAACTTCATAAATGTAGTCTAATTAAAACGTCAGGTTAGTACTAATAATAGTAATTTAAATAAATGACATTAGCATAACAAATAGATACCTATAATAATTAAAAACATTACATTGTTGCTTTATTTCTCACATTTTATCTAAATGCGATATTTTGAGTAATACTAACTTACAATTAAATTACCTACATGACAATGAAACCTAAAAAGACATTGCCGTGTGTATAACAACAAATGATTTTTAATATAAATGGCATAGACGGAAGCAAAAAGTTATTAATTTTTTTTAAGGGAAAATATCATCCAATAACTTCTCCCGCCTTGGGTGAAGCGAAGAGTGTCAGACTCTACTAACTAAAAACCACCCCATCCCTACACCTAGTTTAGCCTTCCGTGGCTCCGTAAAACAGAGCTATCTTGAGTTTCTTTAACCAATTTCAAACTTAAATAAATAAACGATAAAGTTTAAAATAGCAAACTTTTGTATTTTTACAACTCCTTTTAATACTATTACTACTACTACTACTATAAGGATGACTCGTTATTCTTATCCTCTAACATCAACCTTGAATTGAAGTCAAACAATAATATACCTAATAGTCAACAGTTTAAGTGATATTTTAAGAAAACCAGAATCAACATACACTGTCAATATTATTTAAGAACATACCCAAGACCGGCACAATTCTGCTTCAGTCTCCATAGCACTCACAAACGAATAGAATCACAAACAAAATTGACACAATACCAACAGACGTCGGTTGCGCGCGAGCGCTATCTACCGACTGAGTTTGATTTGATAATGAAATAATTGGCGAGCTTATCGCACATGTGTTTGACTCCGAATTAAACTTGAAATTTCACATTTCTTTTAACTAACAAATACGTATTTTTATTTATTTTTTCATATTGTAGGTGTGATTGTATGAAGAATAATTTGGCCTGTAAGCTAGATTTAAGGTCTATCTGACCTCCCATAACAATAGCCTTGACAGATAACATAAGCACGTATCGATAAAAATATCGCTACGTCACACAAATGTTATTGAACGTAGATTAATTAGATATGCGCAAGCGCCGGTTGCTGGTCTTATGGCGTATTAGTTTTCGACCTTATTTACTAGTGCGATGGCTTCGCATTTATCAGTTCTTCCAAATTGATTAGAAATTTTATCATATATTTTGTATGACAAAGTTAAAATTACGAAATAGAATTGTCGGTGATAATATACGAGTAAGATAGAGAATACATTTTAACTATACATAGAAACGTAACTTATTAAAATAGGGGATACCAGAATATATCAACCTACAAAGTTTCAAGCATGTAGGCCCAACAGTTTCGGAAATAAATGGCTGTGATATACGGACAGACAAACATGACGAATCTATAAGGGTTCCGTTTTTTGCCTTTTGGCTACAGAACCCTAACCATCACAATATCCCGGAGTTCAAAACATTCTTTCCTTATTTCTTTACTTATTTCTCAATTTCCAAAGCAATCTTTGATAGAAACAAACGGATTTTCCTAAAGCCGCACTATTGAGGTAACCCTGGTTAGTTACGGGTGAGTCAGCCATTTTCCTCGGTACACGTAGCCAATTAGTTTTGAATGCATTATTCGTTTACATTGAAAAATAACGAGGTTTGTCCTCGAACTATGTATAAACGTCAAAATTAAAAACTTCCTCTGTGCTGTGATATTGTTTTGTCTTATCTATTCGTAATGGTCCACTCTACGTTGAGCAGTAGAGCACATATTGAACACCCTTAAGTTTAAGCTGAAGGATATTCCTTCTTCTATCCATTATTTCTACCACTATACCAGTTTTTTTGGTTTCCAACCTGAAAGAACCTAGAAATCTATTAGTCCAGCACTTAATTAGACTACTACAGATGGGGTAAAGGGCAGGATTAGGAACGGGGTGATTTTTAGTCAGTAAGAGTCTGACACCTTCTTTTGCCTCATCCAATCTTCAAACAACAAAAACGTTGCATTAGATCTATGTTCGGAATAAAAAGTATGGATAGTTGTAAGCCGCTATTTACCAAACACAAAATTTTAACACTTCCATCTTTATATATCCTTGAAGTTGCATTGTTTGTCAGAAATAACCTACATTTGTTTCCGCGTCTGTCTGAATATCATGTCAGAAATCGTCGTAAAAATAACATTTGCATTCATCCCTCTAGAACTGCATTGTTGCACAAAAGCATAATATGTTTAGGTCCTAAAGTTTATAATAAAATACCTAAATCCATACAAGAGTTAAATTTAAATTTGTTTAAAGCTAAACTAAAAAAATTTTTGTATAAGAAATGTTACTATAGCTTAGAAGATTTTTTAAATGATAAATTAGATTTTTAATAATTGATATTTTTTAATAATTTTGTAATATAATTTAATAATTTTTGTTAATTTCTAACTTTTGTTGCTTGTGATTATTTATTATTGGAATACCTTACATTGTTTTTGTTTAAGTTTAATAATTTTATATAATTCTTTGTATGCTTAAGGTTTAAAACTATAAATATTTGTACGCCTAGACGGCATAACATGTAGCTCATATACCTATTCTACCACCATTGCATGTATTTCCTATGTGTAATATCACTCATGTTAATGCAAATAAACAATATCTTTATCTTTATCCAAGACGTAAGATCATGGGATAATTCTCCGCCTTAAAAGGTATTCAGTTACGTTTAAAAATTAATCATTTAGCTATCATAAGACACAACTTTGGCTCACAATAACTATGAATAGGGATAATCCTTATAAAACTGGTTGGCAGTTAGTGTCGACTTGACTGTGATATCTTTATTGGCTAATGGAAGGTCTCCGAGCCAATTCAACGGTGATAAAAGGAAGCAATGACGTTCTCATCATTTTAATACGTTGCTTATCGGGCAAAAGCTAATTAATTTTCCTGTGTACTTGAAATTTGAATTGTTATCTAAGTGTAGGTGAAATTGGAAAATAATTTAAACCTGAAAAGGTAAAAATGACAATTTTAATTAAAAAAGAAAGTGTTGCTAATGATCCGCGACTAAATTATGTGAGCATTGACGTTTCAATACACGTGTCAATGTCAGACATCTTACGTCAAAATTAATTTCCCGCGTAAAATTCAACAGATTAAACAGCAACACAGATTTTAATACCTCATTTTTGCACACAATGTGAACACTTAAAAGGACAATATTTTGTTCCCTCATGACAGCTATCTTAAAGAGATTTTTAAGGGGTGAAAATCATCCAATAACTTCTCTCGCCTTGGGCGCGGCGAGAGGGAGTGTCAGGCTCTTACTAACTTAAACAACACTGTTCCTACTCCTGCTTTTCGAGCCGAAGCCCCGTTAAACCCTAACCTAAATCTAACCACATAGTTAATAACTCCTGGAGAATCCTATTTATATGACAAAGAAGACAAATTCACACAAGTCTTATGAATAGACGAGTTAAAAATATCCGCTAATAAAGTTAAAACATGTTTCCTACTATGAATACAGCAAATAATTAAACTTTGCTCTGTGACGTTAAAAACAAACAACTTACGAGTTTTTCCTCGTCTATCTGCGAATAATTTATTTTTAAATAACGTATGTAGAAGATTGTATAACAATTTTTCTTTTAGAATTAAAGTAAATTACTGGCTGGCAACAAAAACATCGCTTTTTGCGTTACTTAGGTACATAGACATACGCCGTGGGTGCATTTGCAGAAATAAAAACAAATAAGTACACTGATTTTTAATATGGACTTATTTCACTTTTAAAAAATGTACTTGAGAGAATAGCACATGAGCTGTTCCATGAACGGCACATCCTTGTAGCAGGTGTTGGCCTGATGATGAAGAAGAACTAACTCATTTTATCACTCAAAAATATTATATTTTCAAATCTACGCAACCATGATCAAAGTCAAAGTCAACGCATTTATTTCAATTAATCCTAAATTAGGCATTTTATAAACGTCAAATTTAATTGTCCGTTAGTCTGTCTGTCCGACAGTCAGTGAAGCTAGTTGCTCGATTCTCGATCTTGTGAAGCATAGACTGAATTAGTTTTTAATTCATATGTTTGTCTATTCATAATGATTGGAGTACAGTAATTGACGTGAATAACAACGCATTTAAACGTGTGTGTGTATGTATGTATGGGTGTGTATGTGTGTGTAAGTATATACACAGATGTACCTATTACACGGTTGCGTAACTTCAATATGGTTGGCTATTAATGAATGGATTTAAATATTTTATTTACTATTGTCATGTCATATGTTGTTGTTGAAGTAAATTTGTTTTTCAAGTAAAAAATATTTATAGCTCAGTTAAAGAGTTTTTTGTGGCAATATAACAACAGTAATAACAAAGATGACTTATTTACTATTTGAAAAACGTTCTGCTTTTAAAAAAAATTAAGCTTCAAGCAAAATTTTTAAATACTACATATTTCAGTACGAAATTTACAATCAATATCATAGTTTTCTTCTCATACCTGTCTTTATTTACTATTTTATTTTCATAAAATTAAATCATTCATTGTACACAGTAGGTAATGCGAGTCTGATCCGGAGCTGCGGACTACCTAGCGGGTTTACCGGGGCTCAGGTTCGAAAAGCAGGAGTAGGAACGGGGTGGTTTTTAGTCAGTAAGAGTCTGACACTCCCTCTCGCCTCGCCCAAGGCGAGAGAAGCCATAGGATGATTTTCAAAAAAAAAAAAGTCATGCGAGTACCTAAGCACTAATTTCTCATATTATTTACTACGGGTTACACGAGTAATTGTTGAAAGCATGCTCTAAACTGATAACAGCATTAATAGTTCACATCAAGGCCAGCATAGACTTCAAAACAGTATGCAATCGTCGGTAAATACAGATGAATAATAATTATTATCTATATTCATAAAAACATGGCCGATATAGGGGTCGTAACTAAACTTAATGATTAACACGTGATCGTAATGTTATAAACAAAAATGTTACACATTGATAATCATTTTATATATCATCCTTCTATACTGGGTGTAAGGAAAACGCTCTCGAAGCCAAAAGACTTTTGCTTTATTATACGAACACAGTTTAATAACAATAACCATTCACCAAATGGTTAATGTATTAGTGATTTAGTATTTTTCAAAACCGCAATGTACAGCGTACAGAATTTAAGGTAAACGACATCGCACGCGCGCGCAATTTTCATACCTACCGTACCGCCCGCACGATCCAGCGGCGCGGCGGGCGGTACGGTGAAACACGCGCCTATTCATCCAATACGTCGGTATAGGTTGAAGCGTATTGTTTACTGTAAAACACTTACCTAGCTAAATCCTTTGCGATCGAACAAGGTGGGGCTCGAATTGTGCCCCATTCATCTCGATGCAGAGGCGGGCTCGGCGATATGTTTCCGCATGAAGACGGGGCATCATAGTTGGGTCTTCATTTGAATGCTCACGTAACTGATTAAATACGTCTATTAGTCTTTGCCGCATTTCATCCGCACTAGAACACTCGCGGTCGAACACTCTTTCCCTAACGTCTCACAAAAAAAAGTCTAAGGGGGTTAGATCGGGCGAACGGGGTGGCCAAGCTTGTGGCCCTAGCCTGCCGATCCACCGGTCTTCCAACATCACCGAGAGACGCTCACGGACACTTCTCACTACGTGCGGCGGGGCACCATCAACATGTTGCCGTATTCACGAGCACTGTACACGTACGGTTGTGGCATTGATAAACAACACGAACACAAACTTAACAATAACTAACAAGAAACTTAACAATTAACTAACAATAACAACAAAACTGTAATTTTAATCTAAAAACGTAACCGGAACAAAATTAGGCGCGTCTACGTAATTCGCAAGGAAATACTGACTTTAAAACTGTTGCACGGTTGCACAAGTACCAACAGTGTTGCCAGTTTATTTTTATGTAAATAATACTTAGACGAAATAAAAAAAACAAAAAATACCTTGTTGCGAGGTCTTGATTTGATTTGACCCCATGACCTACTACTGATGAACTTGAGAAAAACTATCTTAATAGTTACTTGATTCATAATAGTTTTTGCACACTTAAGAAATAAAGAAGAAACAAATGCAAATTTTAATACAAAAATTCAAATAAAAGTGGCAACATTGCTCGAACTTCCCCGAAAAGATCTACCCGGTGGCGGCGCGGTGTCGGCGCCATCTTCTTGTTCAAAGATCAATAAATTGCAGACACTCCTCTTGCTTCCTTTGTCTGCTACTGTTTTATTCGTCTTTAATTACGTTTCTCAGTTATTTTATCTTTAATAAGTTAATTAATAAAGAATCAAACTAAATGCATGAACGTGTGAAGGCTTCTTAGTAGTGAAGCAAAACGGACTAAATTAATACCTACTTTCGCTACCTAACGGTACTGGACGTTAGGGATAAAACTATCTCAGTGTCACTTATACGGCATGTTGGTATGTTACTTAAGGTAAGCAAAATGTTTTGATTTGTAGTTCGTTTAGAAAGATGATTTAATGATTACATAATAATTAAATGATTGAATGATGATTAAATAATAAATCAGAATAGTGAAGTTAAAAAAACTTAAAAACAAAAAACGAACTTACGTAAAATAATAAAACAAAATGTTAGCAGTGTAGGCATAATGCATGTTTAATCATTATTGTCACTTCTGTTTTATTTTAGGCGCGTCGGCTTGGCGCTTGACGTTTGCGTATGTAGTAGTGTAGGGCTCGCCCACGCACACATAGTCTGTTCCGCTGTGCGTACTACGTGCAACAAAGTATTGCGCGGTCGAGTTAGTTGACCCGTGGCTTCACAGCTGATTGAATTAATTTACATTGCGTTTTGAAAAATAATTACTGAATATGGTTTTTTTTATTGCGATTCTATTTCTTTGTATGTATCAAAGGCTAGTGACCTAAAAAAAACCGAAAAAAAAGTGTAAAAAATTGGTTTTTTTTTCGCGTTTTTTTTGGTGCCTTCGTATCAGTAATCACCAGCACTATCGCCTGTTTTTGTTTTCGGAAGCGTTTCCCTTACACCCGTTATAGTTTCCTACTAGTCAAATTCAATACTTTTTTCAAAACGTCAAAAACAATATTTTGTATGAAATAGTGCGTTGTGAGGCGATCAGATTTTAACGTCAAATAACAGACTTATTTCTAGAAAATTTGCTAGAAAAATTAGAAAATTAAGTAGATCATCAAATCCATAAATGAAAGTATGATTCTGAATATTTTTTTAATAGCTATTGTAATGAAGAGTCGAAATAATTTATTTTTGACTGAGGAAACTACCCAATTATGTAACAGAATAATAACATACTTAGATAAAAATAACTTCAATAGATTATAAAAGCAAATCCGAGATTAAAAGCAGATTAAAAATGGCGCGAGCTACTTAAGCCGTGAAATAGCTACAACTACTTACACGATTCGCTGTAAATATTAAAATATCTTATCATCTGCTTTATAACCGCGAAAAAATTTAGTAGGCTTAAATTATTTTTATCATAAAATCTTTATCTTAAGAAAATACAAGACAACATCAGTAAACAAATGCTTACAGATTATAAATAAGAGCTCCTTTAGTTTTTTCGCAGTTTGATGCAGTTATTAAAACTGAGTTTACTCAAAGCAAATTATCAAGCAATCAAAATATATTCCAATGTTTTCCAAACAAATATTAGATGCGCGTCTCTGCCAACCCTAATTCATTGTACTATTCGTATATTCTTCATACATAAATATACAATACATGTTACCTACATATTATGACATTGCACAAAGACTATTTTGAGTTCTTATCCATTTTATAATTTCATAGAAAATTTTAAAGATGACAAACCTTAAATATCGTTGCTAATAAGTCAATATTAAAAAAGTAATTGCCTAAAAAAATCTTCTATTGATATATTTTTGTTTACCCATACATTCAAAATAAATAAACAAGAATTCAATAAGATTTGTAGTAGTGTCATTTATTTCAATAATTTAATTTTGAACTTCAGAAAAACAGATAGTAACTACTTTACTGTGCATTAAATAATTAAGAAAAACAGTAGAACGTACTTAATTAAACTCATTCACAATCACACTATCAGTTCAATTCGTGAACCCAATGACCGCAAAGACCATTAGAGGTCAAGAAAATACTTAAATTAAAAAAAAACTAGGAATAAAACAAACCTTGCTCAACAAATCCATGGCAAAATTGTACTACGTATAAAAAAAAATAAAAAAAAACCACAAACACTCGTTCTTAATTCAAAATATTTGAGCGGGAGACCAACACGCGTGCTCAACTCACTCGGGTTATAATGGCCGACTACAGACTGCCATGATTGTGACAAATAATATATAAGTAGTTGATAAGTTATCATCGTGAGTTACGTCTGAGCCATTAACTGATCATTTTAAATAATGAAGATGCAGTGGAAATTATCCAACTAAGTTTAATTAGGATTTGCATCAAGAAAACATATGATTGCTGATTATAACTACGACTAGATTAGATAGCAGATGTTATCTCGAAAACGGAAGCAAACAAAGTGAGTTAAAAATAGCTTCAACTTTTTTTAAGGGGGTAAAATTATCCAATGTCTTCTCCCGCCTTGGGCGAGGCGAGAGGGAGTGTCAGACTCTTACTGACTTAAAACCACCCCGTTCCTACTCCTGCTTTTCGAGCCGGAGCCCCGATAAGCCCGCTAGATAGTCCGCAGCTCCGGAAAAATACCTTTAACTAGAAAATTACAACTGGACCGAATAACGCCCTGGCCCAAGTTAATATTGGACCTCCGACCGTAATTTTCTCTATACAATAGTGTACAATTGAAGACATTGCGATGTCCACTACTGGAACTATTCCACAACATTGATAAAATAATTTGATATTAGATAGGGAAACGTCTAAGCGTGACTGGACATCAAGTTAATGAAGTAGTTACCTAATTGATATGTCATTTATAATTCAAAATGATTAGTAATTGCTAATGGTGTTTCCCGCCCTCAAATATATAATAATCTATATAATATATCAAAATCAATTGCTGTTAGTCTCGCTAAAACTCGTAAACGACTGGATCAATTCGGCTATGTATAATTTTGGTGTAAAATTATGTGAGTAAGTCCAGGGAAGGTTTAAAAGGCGAGAAAAAATGTTTCAAGTGGTACCAACGAAGTTTGCCGAGTCAGCTATGAGTTAGTATGTCATAAAAATCTTAAATCGACTTGCTGAGTTATACCCTTACCTTATCTAAAAGCCATAATACGTATCTATACATCTAAACCAATATTGTTTCAGTGCTTTCAGTTAAGATTCGCGCGTAGCAAAATTTTATTAGTCAAAAAATTCACTTCATCGATTTCCAGTTAATTTCCCAACCAGTTTCTATGTATATTTTCATCTCTATCCTTTGTTGAATACATTAATTTCTCTCTACATTAAAGCCGCGTCTGATTGTGTATCAGATGTGCCTACTGCGAGCATGTAGCGATAAATTAATTCGTCTGTATTTGAGCCTTGACAGTTAAAATGGCATTCAATTGAATAAGTGCACTGTTATAAAGCGTTTATTCGCTTTTGACCGCGTTTACAGTAAGTAGTTGCGAATCTGTATTCGTCCTGGTTGCGTCACTCTTTTTATGTTTTATACTACACTAATGTGATCTATAATCAACTAGTTATTTTGGATTTTTTTGAAAGCAAAAAAAAAGTAATCTATTTTCCTGCAAATCTGCAATTTTGCCCCTAACCACTGGAAAAGCAATAAATTTTAGCCTTCCAATTTAGATGTTTGGGGATATATGTTAAAAATGATTATCAGATTTCTTATACATAGGTAATAGGTATTCATCGAAAATCTAGACAATTCTAGATGTCATTGAAATAATATCCATAAGACTGTGGCACTCAGTGGGATTCACCCATTCCCAATAGTAGTCGTGCGGATATTTCAGTTATTCATTGTAGTACACGTAATCCAGGAAAGGCTTGCAGGTTTCTAAGCTCTTAAGCAGGTTACCTAAGGCTAACCAAGTTCACAGCCAATGTAATCATATCAAACATTATTTACTACAGTAATTGAGTACTAAGTGGGTGTGTCAAAAAAACTACATGATAAAATATTGGGTAATATTTGTAAATATGGTGTAAGAAACATCAGATCCGAATCTTTTAAATCCTTTATATCTAACTATTTATCTAACAGCTAATATTAGCGTAAAATATGCCAATCATGTAAGCACCGTTATCAAGGACCTTCGTTCTTCAAGCAAGTTTGTATGAGACTGCAAATCTTACAATATAATTGCTTAGAAAAACTGCAAAGTAACGTTGGCTACCTAGTAGCAGAGTAATATGTAATATGATGTTGTTTTTACATCAAGATTTGGATTTGCTGACACACCCACTTAGGGAGCTGACGTTTATCCAGAGGCTGATGCAATAGTGTGATAAAATATTTACATGTAAGCACATATTTACATGATTAGCGCCACGATACCAACTATTTTTAAATGCTTCTGATAATAGGAAACGAGCCCACCGTGACAACAGGTAGATATCATTATGTACTTTTTACAATATAAAAATAGGCGTAGGTACTTCAAGACTGATAAATGTGTGTGTAGTTAATTAGTGACTGAAAAAGGCGTAGTTGTCGAAAAATAAATGTTTAGAAAGTACGGAAATTCTCAGCAGATATCTTTTTACAAAATAAGTGAAATAATGGAGTACCGATTACTATTTCCATCCAGTAAAGTGAAGAATTTATCCCTGTGTATTAAAAAAGACAATATTTGTCTGACAGATAACTGCACTTAATTATTTGCCTGCATATACTTAGGTAGGTACATACACCGCATATTTACATTATTACATATTAAACATTGTTTACAAGTAATACACAATGAAACGTCATATTTATTAAATATTATTTGTTTACACTCATATTTACTACGATCCACGTAACAACAGTTGAGTAAACATTGTACATATTAAAAAAACACATTATACCTACATATTTACTCGGCAAACGCAATTATGTTTCGAGTCAAAAATTGATATACCTACAGGTACTTAGAGTACTTATTACAAATCCAATGGACTATTTGACGGTAAATAAAATCTTGAGCTTTAATCTCGTTTCAAACAACCGCCGTATCAATGGCAGCTTTCAAAAGTAGGCGGGAACTCTCGTCTTTCATTATGTATTAAACTTATTCATTGTGTATTTTATTTACTCATTATTTGTGTTTAATACATCAATAATTTCTAATCGGAAAACTAAAAATACTTTTTTAGAAGTCTATAAACATTTCTACAGTGCTTTACACTGCAAACTGAACATACACAGACGACAGTGTATTTACACATTACAAATATTGGAGAATAAAGTTATTCACTTAATAACATTTAACGTTATGAAGCCATAACTTCCTATAGTCGTAAAAATGTGTACCTATCTATGTAAGTAGAGTACTTAGTTTTATGTACCTACATACACATAGGTGGGCCTTTGGGTTGGGCTGGTAATCGGATTACTGAAAACCTTCAAAATATATTGTAGTTATTAAGTACTAAAGGAAATTATTATCGACATCATGAGGCATAACACGTTTGCTGTCCACTGCTGGACTAATTAAGAGCTCTCATATTCTACCTACTAGCCGTCACTGTTTTAGGAGTAAAGCCAAAAGAACATGGCACTTTTGATGACTGTGCGTAAACATACCATGAGATAAGAGAAACATCGAGTGTGGGCATTGCATCAAACGGACAAAACATCGCAAATGCCCTAAAACCATGTAAATAGCTGGAAAACAGCAATTAATCCCGAATCTTATCAGCAATCACTAATGTATGGATAATGTTCCTATCTATAATTTAGGTATGACAGTTCACTTCAATTCAGACAATGACAAAACATATCGTAATAACATGACACTTCAAATCCTCTCTGTTAATAAGTAGGCAGTTTTATTTGGTAAAGATAAAGCTGTACCCTTAGTACGAGTTTGGTTTACGTTTAAAGTAATAATAATCGGCGTTCTGATTGGTTGGTTTATTCGAGCCGGCCAATCAGAACACCGTACGCGCTCTCGTTTCGAATACTTTGAACGTGAAGTTAACTCACCCTAAGGGTACTGTTCAAATATATAGTTCGCGCCGTTGCTGTGCAACATATAGTTTCGATTCCCGAACTCAATTCACAGTCTGTGTATCATTATTAATTTAGTTATATTTAGGGAAATATGTATAAAGGTATAGTGGTATTCTCTTAGTTTATTAGTAGTTATTTAACAATGATGTTTCATTTAAATGTAGGTAATCTAATTTTGTCTTAAATAGAATGTTAGTTTTTTTCATTAGACTATTATTGTTTTTGCAATGAGTAATATTTTAATAATATGTTTAATGTAATGCTTATACTTATAGACTAGACTAAATAATGTAAGGAAGGCAAATAAATTAAAAATGTCCTTTTTCCTAGGTATGTATTTCCTGCATTAAAATAAATACTTCACTGTGGTAATTCCCTCCATAAACATATGAGTGAATCTATGACTAAAATGAGAAACTCATGCGGACAAGGAATTTATCATGCAGCCTTTGGAATATTTCTCTCATATTTTGTCTGAGGTTCATTGAAAAGGATTATAGGGTTGATGCAAAAATTTTAAGAATAAAAATGTAAGGTATATCCATGAAACATTATAAAAACAATTATGTTAGATTCATATGAGAATGTAAAATGGACATGCTTGATAATCTTATTGGGGTTAGATGTTTAAAAATAATGCTGTTTGTTAATAACAATGTTTAGTAAAATAATACCAACACTACTTATTCTAAAATTTATAACATAATGCCAAAATTATAAGACCAGACGACAAAAGGAAAAAAACCAGGTGATGCCCAATTATGGAAAATTATAATGTCTATGGGAAGACTATTTAACCAACATAGAATAAAATCTAACCAAGTAAAATACCATTATCCACATAATCTACATGTACAAAGGAAATAAATGATAAAAGTTATTAAACGTTTAGGTACATTTAGAAGATTTGAAGCAAGTAAGCTTACCGCTGGCTTCAGCCTGTTGTCATCAGCCTGAAAGGTTTAATTAATAAAAAAGAAATTAAGCACCATAGACAACAGCTTACTTTTAGTAGTTATTGCATAAAGAAGAGAAGATAGATCTAAGCAGACAGCTACACATCGAATAATACAGCATTAGGTCAGTAAATAACTCCCAAGTATTATTCTTAGCATGTTAATTCCACAACAAACATTATTAAACTTAAATAGTTTGTAAACAAAAACTAGAATAACATACTAGATTCTGTAGAAACAGTTTCTTTGCAATGACGAAGCATATTTTTTAATAATCATCTCAACTCAAGGCTGAGGCCTCTTTAAGGTAAATAGGTAATCAATCAAGTCATAAAAAACCAACATTACAATATGTTCTCACATTGATATTATAGACCGGAGACAAATCTAAATATTTTTGGACCGTAAAATAACATTACATAACAAATTGTTTGTTTTTATTACGTGCCAAGTCGGATTCGGATGCGGAACTTTCAGTTTCAAAAATAGGCGCCAAACATTATACGCACTATTTTTTTTTTAAATGTCAAAGGCTTAGTGCGATGCGGGTTGGTCGGCTGCCCGAAACGTGATTAAATATTTGTAAAACTGCTTGATTATCATGACAACGGCATGTGCTGAAGATAAAAGCAAATCTGAGTGATTTTATGTGACCCATCGACGACCTCTAAGCCTTAGCAAGGTCATGGAAGATAAATAAATGCGTCTAACAAACCGATTGGCATTCGTGCGATAACAAACATAATTCAGTCACACTAAAGATAGTAAACTATATTTTACCTTCTTATCTCCGTCTCTGCCGTCAGACATTATTCCTTTTATGTAATAATACCAGTACAACACGAGATATCACAACAAACCGATACGGGGCTGAGAAACGCGGTGTATTTTACTTGTCAATTTTGACAGCAAATTCGGCAACAGAACAGATGATTCTGTCAGAAGCGTTCCGTTCCATTTTTACTATTTACGTATCGATTCATGCTTCTGAAAGTCTGCATTCTTATTTTGAGCAACAGTGCAGCAACAGAGTACAATTACTGAGAATTTTCGAAAATCTAAAGAATATCTGATATCAAAAATTTTGCCCAACCCAGAAATCGAAATCAAGACAACAATCGCATCTTCACCCGTTGGGTCAAAGAGACAATTAATCTAAGTAACTTATCAATCATTATAATAAGTGGGAAGCTGTAAATATGTTTTGGTAGATAACCTAAGCAATAAAATATAATTTGCCATCTATATAATAAGATCTGGAATTCAATACCCTACTATAGTTGTCAGATACCTTCATAATGTTAGGGTGTAACTCAATTGACGTATCTTGCCCGTTCTCTTGTGGAGCGGGGTTCTTCTATCTGAGACGAAAACGAACAGTGGGATGACGAGGTGCCCGAGAGCATCCATAAGTCACTGGTTTAGATCTGATCGTGATATCAGTCGTCCAGTATTCAACTCAAGAGGTTATCTACAAACTACTGGTCCCAGTGCCAAAAATAAATTAAAACACCTGTGGTATTGTAGATGTCCATGGGCGGTGTTAACCGCGTGTCCAAGCGCTCGTTTGCCCCATATCGCATAAAAAACAAGATATTTTTTCTTAATAATCTTTGCTTATCTAACTAAATAATATCTTTGAACTTTACCAAGTTTGTTAGCGATAAAATAATTCAGTCTTAGTCGTGGAATACTTTAAGGCCGCGGACGCACAGGCAGGTGGCTTGCTTAGCGCCTAGTGTCTAGCGCGTCACCTAGCGAGTAGCCCAGTAAAACGAACGTTCTAAAATGAACGCGACCGGCTGCACTGCGCGCTTAGGATGCACGCCAAGCGACTAGCTAGGCGCTAAGCGCGCTAATCTCTGACCACTAGGCAACGAGAACATCATGATCAAAAACACTCAAACAAAATAAGATTGCGTGAAAAATATGAAAACAAAGTATGACTGATAGTGTCCCCTTCATGTCCATATAAAGGCGATAAGATAAAAACTCCAGTTCAGTATCCAACACATATAATTACATTTATTTTATTATAATATAATATAAATACCATTAATTACATTCAGTGCGTAGATATGTAGTAGCCACATCGCCAAATTCTACATTCGTTTCGTATAGCAAAAATACTGATTTATAAGTTAAGTCTAAAAGATTGTATAATACTTTAGTTTCTTTCGTAATATTGAGCAATAGGTAAGTTAGATAAAATAGTCAGAACCCTTACTATTTAAACTCACGCATTCATCGTTTGTGAAGTCGCATCGAGTTTCTATGGTAAGATTCCGACTTTATTTTTCATACAATAGGCCAATACTTTTTTCTAATTCAGTAAAACACTACAATTTTGTACTAATGCCACACTCAGAGTCATTTAATGGTTACTTAACCCAGTCCCTAGCAATTGTTTTCGGAACAAAATCGTTACTAAGGAATAGTTTATGTGATCATTATTTTTTCTGAGTATGGCAGTAAGTTTTCAATAACAGTAAAAAGTATAACACTCAATATTTCCAATACTCGTTTACAAATCTCAATCTGACTTGCATACATTTCGTAAAATCAACTATTTCGCAAAGTGGCTACGACATAAAAATAATAATATTCACAATATTTAACATATTATATAATACACTTATTACAAACGTAAATAAAAACAAATAGTTTGAAACAAAACATTAACACTTAAATAACAGTTAGGACTTGTTTCACTACTTTTGGTTAATCTAATTTTCTTTTAAAAAAGCTTGTCCCACCCTAAGATTTTCTCCTGTGTCGTAGGTGCATTTACAAACACAAATCCACATACACATGATACCCAGACCTAAAACAACAATTTGTGGAACACACAAAGTGTTGCTCCGTCCGAATCGAACCTACTATACGTTGCACAGCAGCCGGTTGCCCAGCCACCGCACCAACCGTGCAGTCAATTAGCAGGCAATTTAACATTTATTTGTTTCAAAATTATATGAATGGCTGATATTAATAACCAATCTCAATCCATGGCATTTTGTTGGGTGTTAACCTTTAGACAGTGGTGAAACAAGCCCTTCACAATAATATTTTAGACAAGCCAACAACTAATATACATTTGAGTAGCACATTAAATATAAATTAACTTAATTTGACAAAGAAAACAGTTCACCTATTTACATTTTATTGTGTGAGTGGATAATAACATATTTAATTTTAATATTATTACAAAAAAACTCACAGACATACAAGATTACATTTTGTTATATGTATAATAATAATTAACTTCTTATTTATATTGCAGTTGCTGACAGATAAGTGAAAAAGAATAAGCAAGATAAATGTATACAATACTGAACCTTATTCTACACACATAGAGTTCAAAACTCCTTAACTCTTTAGATATTTTAACCAAATGTATATGATTTTCAACCATACTACAACACATTAAAGTTCAATATCAAATGTATATATTCAGTCTAGATGTGAAAGAGTGCAAGGCTGTAGTTGTGCTTTTAACAGTAGTAAGACACTATTCTTTCTAAATACTCAAACAGTACTCACTTTCTATTTATATTGTATTTCTGGTCCTGTCATAGTTAAATAACATTAGTTAAGTGACATACATTTGACAGTTTATTAGTATTTTAGAGGTAAGTAAATAATTACTAGGAATGATTCGAGACTACATACAAGCTGAGAAACAAACCTCTAATTCCAACCTTCATGATCAGCACTTCTATTATATGGTATTATCATAACGTCATTGGTAAAGCAGCGTAGAAAAATTAATGTGTAGTGTTTCAATATTTAGAAAATAGATTATCTCAACTAAATAGATTTGTGATCCTGGTTAAACCTAAAAACCTTTACACACCAGTTGCAAACTGATCAGCAGTTTTATTATGAGTTTGCTTTACGTTTAAAGTAATCAAAACGGCAGCGCGTTCAGCGTTCTGATTGGCCGGCTCGAATAGACCAACCAATCAGAGCGCCGAACACACCCTACATTTCGATCTCGTTAAATGTAAAACAAACTCGTACTAAGGGCACTGATGTATGTTTTCTAAACAAAGTGCTGTTCTTAGCATACCTACTTTCATGACATCACATATCTAAGTTAGGTGTAGGTGTGGGGCATAAATCCGTGTTGCGGTCAATTTTTATATTTATATTTTTCATTCTTCTCCTTGGGTTCAGTCTGACCGCTCTGACAGCTCCCACTTGGAGCCTCATCTCAGCCTGATGTCCACTGCGAAATAGAGACAAACAAGATATTTTTAAGACAAACAAGATATTTTTAAGACAAAAAAGATATTTTTAAGACAAATTTGCTTTGCGTTTAACAATATTGAAACGAGAGTGTGTTTGTTGCTGATTAGCCAGAACGAATGACCCAACCAATCAGAGTGCCAAATACGTTTTCATTTCGTTTTTATTACTAAGGGTGACTACTGAATCTTTTATTCCTTACGCCTTGTTGTACTTCAGCTACAAATAACTATATTTAACTAATTTAGAAAATATAAAAACCTACTTCCTTGTTACAGTTTTATTGAATTATGATTTCATTGGTTCAGCGTCTTATTACAATCATAGTGGTATTGTTTTTTATAAGTTGACTGTGTTGATTGATTGTCGATAATAATAATTACTATTGTTTAATACGATAATCAGAACAATACAGTGATGTAATGTCTGATATCAGAGTATTTATACAGGGTGTCCCTGAAATCGACGTCCAACGGGCACTAGATAATCAGCAAGGTTCCAACTGTTATCAGAAAAATATAAAAAAAATTCTAAGTCCTACAGTTTTTAAATTACAGTGACTTATGTGTTATCCACGAAAAAGTACACCCTGTGCCAGTCTTTTGACTCTTGTTGCTACAAATCTTTATTTTTTCGTCTGCGGTCTTCCTTACATTATCCTGAATAGTGCTCCAGTAATATGGAATCATAAATTCTTAGCCAACTGCTTTAGATTGGAAAACATTGTTAATTTTAGAGGAACCAAATACTCTGAATAAAATTTTCACCTTACTTTAAGTGACCGTATTGAATAA
Organism: Spodoptera frugiperda; assembly: GCF_023101765.2. NCBI lineage: Eukaryota > Metazoa > Arthropoda > Insecta > Lepidoptera > Noctuidae > Spodoptera > Spodoptera frugiperda. Next base: position 1,995,244 of record NC_064229.1, on the reverse strand, counting down.
ATTATGTATGGCGCTAGTAGTGGCAAATTTCACCAAAGTTGGCGCATTTAATAAGGATTATAAAATGGTATAGCACTTTGCAAATTATTTCTTAAATTCGACACAAAAAAAGATTTTTCAACGAAACTCCGTTTCGATGAATTTATTTGAACTTACTAAAAATTCTTCTAGTGTACTCAAATCATACGTTATAACCTCATATGCACTATACAGCACTTTGCACGCTATTTGTTATCATCATGTTGAAAATCAGCGAGGATCTCTTGTCAAAAAATATTGTCTGTTTACCCGTGATTTCGCTTGCAGCATTCGTCGGCAATATTACTAGACTTACTAGAGGAACTGATGTTGTGTATCATGTTTCACTAAATAATATTGAATGATTGCAATATGATGTTCATAGTGCATCAAACACATTATCAAATGTGTAGTAAAATCAAAAGGAACGGACGCGGTAGCGTCATGTATACAGCATATCGACGCGGTAGTGGTATGGTGTACATGAGCCCTTACGTACAATTTACTCGTCATATCCCCATCAAAAAAAAAGAAAAAAGGAAATGGGTGAATCCTCCGATTAATTTACGTGTTCATGCCTTGTGATCAAATGCGGGTTGAAGCATCAAATATTCTTTAGTTTGTCGAGAAAGAGTTATTTGCACCGTTACAAGGAATTGCAGAGTAAAGCATTGCAATTGCAGTAATTTAAAAAAAAAATCAACACGGCGCAAAAAAGCCAGTGCTCAGCTAAAATGCCGAAGCTCGAGTACGATGGCATGAGATGCACTACACCAGTTCCTCTAGCGATAATATTGCCGACGAATGCTGCAAGCGAAATCACGGGTAAACCGACAATATTGTTTGACAAGAGATCCTCGCTGATTTTCAACATGATGATAACAAATAGCGTGCAAAGTGCTGTCTAGTGCATATGAGGTTATAACGTATGATTTGAGTACACTAGAAGAATTTTGAGTAAGTTCAAATAAATTCATCGAAACGGAGTTTCGTTGAAAAATCTTTTTTTGTGTCGAATTTAAGAAATAATTTGCAAAGTGCTATACCATTTTATAATCCTTATTAAATGCGCCAACTTTGGTGAAATTTGCCACTACTAGCGCCATACATAATTTATTCAGTACAGTCACTTAAAGTAAGGTGAAAATTTTATTCAGAGTATTTGGTTCCTCTAAAACTAACAATGTTTTCCAATCTAAAGCAGTTGGCTAAGAATTTATGATTCCATATTACTGGAGCACTATTCAGGATAATGTAAGGAAGACCGCAGACGAAAAAATAAAGATTTGTAGCAACAAGAGTCAAAAGACTGGCACGGGGTGTACTTTTTCGTGGATAACACATAAGTCACTGTAATTTAAAAACTGTAGGACTTAGAATTTTTTTATATTTTTCTGATAACATTTAGAATCTTGCCGATCATCTGGTGCCTGTTGGACGTCGACTTCAGGGACACCCTGTATACTAGCATATTAAACCTACCTAAAAATGGAATATGGAATTCTTAAACAGATTTTAAACTTTGTTATTTAGTATTAAAGTTGAATTTTAAGTATCTTGATATATTACTTGAATGAGCATGTAATATTTTCTGATATGTTTTTAGCCCAGACAAAAATACTTACTCTCAAATTAGCACCACCCTGCTTATTCAATTCTTGTTCTCTTTTCTCCATTTCTTCATTTCTCTGTTGGATGCGTATCACCTTGCTGGGGTCCTTCACCCCGCGGGCGGCTTCCTGCGCAGCGCGCCGCTCCGCCGCCTCGACCTGCTGCCGACGTCTGGTCTCCTAGTACCAAATGCATCAATTAGCAAATCAATCTTAAAGTAGATCACTTTAAAGTGATGAGTAAACTAGTTTTTACAAAAAAAGAATGTTATATGGTTGGCTAATCTAAGCGACATTGAGTTATATTTGGTATTATATGCGATATTCGGAATCAGTGAATTTTTTTCCATCAAATGATGTGTGAAAAAAAAAATGTCGCTTAGCCTTTCAACGGTCGATATTATTGTGGCATAAATAATAACAAAAATCTGAATTTCTGTGAAATTAGTTTTACTGGTAGCCATTGTTTTTGTTATTATTTTGAACAAAATGATAATGCATTTTTGAAAAGTTATTCATACTTGATACGAACTCTACACACATTAAGATGTTTGACTCAAACGTCTGTCTCTAAATTAACGCAATATGTTGCAATAAAAAACAAGTTTTGTTACTTCTAAGGCATTTCCTACCCGTTCCAGTAAAAACAAAAATTCCAGTTGGAAAACGTATCCATAGATATAAACTTACGGAGTCTGGAGTCAACACTTCAGAAGCTGAAGGTTTACAGCAGGATGTGAATATCCCCATTTTAACAAAACGTTATTTTTTCCAACAAAAAAACATAAAAACTACAATCGAAAGTCTCTTATCAATATCACAAACGTCATTTATCATTTATCGCCATTGACATTTTGACAGCCAGTCGAACGTTCAGTAACGTAACGTAACGATGGAACAAGTTTCGTCCAAAAATCGATACTATTCTCTAACTTTTGGGAAATATTACTGGCTGATTATTTATAGATTTTATATTGAAAAATAAACAATATCTAGCACTGTCAGTTCTAAAATGTTACATGATTGTCGATATGAACATGAAAGTAAATAAAATGCTTTCAATAATGCTGATTATACAACGCAGTAACAAAATGGTAAGAAAAACAATTCAATTCACCATCCGCTGCCAGATCCAATGCATATTTGCCATTTCTAAGCAAACACTTGCAGCTATGCTGTACAAAAATAGTAAAAATGCAGTTTATTGAAGTAAATAAACAAAAATATACACTGCCCGTTTGAGTTAATAATCGATTTTTGCCATGATGACCAAGGTTGCGAACAATAATTAGGTCAGTAGGTGTTGCAGATTTGTAAAAGTTAAGAACTGATTTTGAACAAAAAATTATAATAAACAGAAGGTCATCTAATGGGCAAATTTTATTAGAATATTATTCTAACACTAATATAAAAACAACATAATTATTTCTACGAAGTACAAATTTTATCGACTAATTTGAGTTCGACTCAAATCGATTCCTCTGCAGTACATCTCTAACGCAAAGTACATTTTGCTCGGGGACTGTCGAAATTCGTGAAATAAATTGTAAATTCCATTTACAAAATGCTATCGCGCGTAGCTTTGCGTTCAGGTATGTGTAATTAACTAATACATCGTGTAAAAGTTGTTAAAAGTGTTAATTGTATATAGTTTTTTAACCTTAACCCTGGGTTACGGAGGTTTATGTAATCACTGATTTGACGGGTGTCTCCGCGATTGTGGAAATTATTTTCGCGAAAATTTGCCGGAGTATATGATTATAATGAGTTAGGGACTTAAATTAAGCTGTTTGAACGTCTCGGTCCCTTAAATTTATCGTATCAAAATTGGTATAACCTATAATATGGGTACCTATAGCTCAACTGATAAATTGATTTTGCAGGCACTGCAGCTGATTGCTATTAGATTTGAAAATTATGATGTTTATATGGTACATTTTATTCTATTGACTAGATTATCCTTTTATTCTCTCCATTTATATCAAAATTTTGTAAAGTAAACATTTAAATTCTATTAAAAATTTCAAAATTATGTAGCACTTATCAATCCATAAGGCATATGACTATTTTTATGATTACTCTACGATTATAACCACAATTAAGAAATGTAATATGCACATAAATCATAAAAGCTTATTTAAAAGGAAATTATAAGTAAGTTTTCCATCATCAACAGCTGCGGCCAGACAGTCCACAGCCCTGGTCGCGCGGACCTCCGCCACTGATGTCTCCGGCGTCCGTGATGAGAAGAACTTCCCCAGGCCAGTCAGAGCACTAGAGCCCGGCAAAGTCAGGCTTGGATTCATCCCAGAAGAATGGTGAGACTATACATATGTATACTATCTGATCTACATAAATTACTTTGGTTGAGTTTGTATTTTGAAGTTTTGTTTAAATAGTAACATGCATACATTCCAGAATGGTTAGAAAGACAGTGTTTGCACTAATATAAAGAGTTTTCTGAAAAACTATATATTTTAGGGAGGGAATAGAAGATAAATTCTTATTAGACTAAAATGTATTAATTACTTACTAGTATACTTAGTAATTTACATTACATAATAAAGTCTGTACAATAAAGATGTGTGTGAGTGTTAAATCTAGGTATTAGCAAGAAGGTGAATTCTCCATTAACCTCAGTCACCAGTAATCCCCACAAAGTTCAAAAACAATGCCTCTATTTAAATAAATCCTTAAATAGGCACTGGAAACATTCATAATCATATTCTTAAAAAAACCCCTATTTTTCCAGGTTCCAGTTCTTCCACTCAAAGACTGGTGTGACCGGTCCTTACACCTTCGGTGTGGGTCTCACCACATACCTGTTCAGCAAGGAGATCTACGTAATGGAACACGAGTACTACACCGGTCTCTCACTGCTCATCATGGTCGCTGTTGCCGCTAAGAAGTTCGGACCTAGCCTAGCTGCGTGGTTGGACAAGGAAGTTGACGTAAGTGATATTTTGTTGTCTTTGATAATGAAAATCTGTTTGTTTGAGTGAAAGTATCATTCATTGTGATAATAAAATGTTTTAAAATGTCCATTCTTCTGGAATCATATTGGATGTCTGTACTTACGATTCTTCTTATTAGATTCTTATTAGTAAATGGGATATTCCACTGACATTTTCGTGTTAACCATATACAGCAGAATGTTTACAATTTACATGATTATCATTTCTTAACTTTTTGAGTATGTATTTCAACACTGGATTTTGGTTTCTGTCTCTTGATTGACGAACATGAATTAATACTTATACATGTTACACAGACTGATTTTTGTGAGAGTCGAACACGCAACACGTTGCGCAGTGCAAATAGTTACTATGTATATCCAGATATTTTCAGTTCATATTGTTTATTCCAGACTATTGAAAATGAATGGAACTCAAGCCGTGTGGACTCTATCAAAGCCCTGGAGGACGCCGTAGAGGCTGAGAAGAAGGCTCAGTGGCGTGCACAGGGCCAGGAGCTCCTCATCGAAGCCAAGAAAGAGAATGTGCTGCTGCAGCTCGAGGCAGCATACAGAGAGCGTCTCATGAACGCCTACAGCGAGGTTTGTATAAATATTGTTATATAATGTGCAATAGACATGGTTCAATATATCACAGGCTGACGTAATTCAATCCCTTCTCCAGAAAACTTGTGTGAAACATCGCTTGACTGGTTTTCCACCATGTGGGTTAGGCTACAGGAATCCAAAACATCAGCAATGTACTGTTAACGACTGGTATTGCGTGCTCATTGCCAGCTGACCGCCTATGAACTATTCAAGCAGTTTCACATCACCTAATTTTAACATAATTATTTTCTTCAAAAATATCATCTATTCATACCAATCTTCCCAAATTCCAGGTGAAGCGTCGTCTGGACTACCAGCTCGAGAAGTCCAACGTAGAACGCCGTCTCGCCCAGAGGCAGATGGTGGACTGGATAGTATCCAACGTGACCAAGGCCATCACCCCCGACCAGGAGAAGCAGACCCTGGACCGCTGCATCGCCGACCTCGCCGCGCTGGCCGCCAGGAAGTAAACACGCGTAGTTTATTTATATGTAATATAATATGTGATTAAAGTAATAAATCATCGTTCGAGTTAGGTTCTTGACTTTTATTTTACTACTAGATTATAAGTTCTATAATCGCCCGCGGTAATGTAAACTCTATGAATGACACGATATTATGAAGACTATTTCATTCTGTACTTTTTTAGTTCATTGCGAACAGTCGTGCGTGGCAGGTTTTGTTTTTTTAATATTGAAAACAAAATTGCATTTTGTTATCTCTCCCCTCTCACATTACAGCTTAAGCCTATCGTTCCATAATCCTCGAACCGTACACCCAATAGACAATGATCAATCCACCCATCAATGATAGCGATTTGCTGACATATTTTTCTTGAGTCTCGAATTCTGTTCTCGACTATACAACCAGTGTCAGGTGACAGGTTGACATAATTAGGTGCTAAAAAATAAAAAAATAGGTAGGTAAGGAGGTACCTTCACTTCAATACACGCGCCGAACATAAATGTAATTACATCGACGTCCTACCCTGTCAGTTGTTACAAAAAATCATCAATTTGTTTCAAAATTGGACTTCATAACATAGTAAGAAGTGGGTGGGACCTAGCACAGATGTAGTTACGATTACTTTTTTAACATTTTCATGGAATTTCCAGTCTACTCACCTATGGTACTACGATAGGTATCCACCCATCGTAAACCACAATTTCTCTCAATACACAGTTACAGAGCTTGAGAAATGCACATAACTTTTGTAATTCTTTCGTAATTAATAACGCAAACTTTATAAATAATACCTAAAATGGAGAAGAGCCTTGCTTTAGCACAAATGGCCGGCTCGACCGGAGTGAAGGCCGTGGTAGGACTCACAGAAATCCGAGGTAAAACAACGCTTGCGTTGTGTGAGTGGCGTTACCGGTAGCTCTGTTCCTAATCGCTCCAATCCCCGATTCACCAACAACCTTTAAATTCTTAACTCCCAAAAGGCGGGCAACGCATTTATAACGCTCCTGGTGTTACGGGTGTCCAAAATATTGTTTTGTATCAGCCTGCAAAAACAACACTGGTATTTCTGCAAAATTGTACCATTCATTTTCGGTGAATACGTACTTGCGTTTACCGACTTATACCATAAAAATAAATACAAAAAGGGAATGTTTCAAAAAATTAAAACCAGGTTATGTTACAATGATTTATTTTACAAATACAATAATTAGCTGGACAACAGTTCTCATTTTAGTAGGTTACGGCGATAGAACGCCACAAGTTAAAGCTCTTCTTACATATTGCACCGGCACTGTGTCACCATACTGGGAAACTACATGGTAGGCCCAACAACCCTTAGGAGGCCATATTTGGAGGAATTACCATTATTTCATAAACCAAGAAAGTTATTTTTACTCAATATTACAATAGATATCAATTTATTTACATCATTGCTTTTTTGGTCTGGTATGGCAACACATTAAAACTCATATTTCAAAATCGAATTCTACAAGTCTTTCGGTTTAGTGTTGCTAGGTTATAAACTAGATTTTACTACCAAACCTAAAAAATACAATTTTTGATACAATTTATAATTATGTAAACCATTGCACTGTTTATTGGAAACTGAACCAGTGGTAAATTAATGTAGGCATACTCGAAGTATAAATAGTTACATACCGTATGAGTTCACAACACAACAAAATACTGTTACTGACTACAATATTTAAAGCAGTTGCTAATAAATAAATAAATGTTGACAGTATAAAATTATTATAACATACTTTTACATTCTCAATAAAGACGGGTCCTTAGGAATATTAGCCAGTATTTTCCTTTACAAAGCTGTTAAAAGAATGATTGTAAAACATCTACTGATACTTTATAAGCTAACTTGATATAAAATCATTGTAAATATGTATATCAAAATCAGTTGTGCACCAACAAATATACATGCTTAGCAAAAAATGTGTAAAAACCAATACTACGATATAAAAATATATATCTCTTTTTAAAATTAACTTACAAAATGGTAGCTTTCTGGTTAGGGGTAAGACTGGCAACAAAAACATTTAATAAAATGTCATATTCGCCTAATGTAAAGATGGCGGCAAGATGTTATATTGTCTCTGTATATGTGCTCTTTAATACTGGCAGCACTATAAACCATAGTCAGTAGTTACCGGTAACCAGATAGCTCATGATATACAACTTCCAAACTGCTTGTAATCAATTTAATGTATCATTTAAACAAAATTATTTATGGAAAGGGCATTAGGCAAAGTTAAAATCTCTTATTTGCTATCGATTTTAGGTCCACGACTTTACTTTTAGCGCCTTCATATAAGTGCCCGATAAACTTATGTGACAGATAGTGCATACAAATTACGTTTTAAATTCAAAGTTATCTGATACATAGCGGCTATCTAGACATTGTGAAACAAGTCCTCAAAATAGTAGCTTTTATTTGCTAATGCATATGTGAGTAGACTCACTATAATTTCTGTTATGTCTACGCTTTCGTGGGTAAAAAGTGTAATGTATAAATAGTAGGTTTTTATTATTATTTTTCATTCAAATGACACATTAAATTCGAACAACTACCGCTAACCTAAAATTAATTATTGAACGACAAAATAAAGTAACAAAAAATATTTATACACATTAGTATTTGGTTTCTAGGCGTCCATAATATTACATAATATATATATACGATACGTACAAATATTTTATATTATTTTACGCAACTTTATTTATTAAAAAATGTTATTTATTTATTATTTTTGCAGTCAATTTTATTTTATTTTTAATGCCATTTTTAATTGTGTAATTCATTGACCTTGTAATGTATGTTTTTGGACCATTTCTATTCAATAAAAAGAGTAATGGACGCATCGCAGGTTGATTAAAAACAGTTGTACAACAGAAAAAATAATAGAGCAGCTGTAATTTAACCAACATTGCAGGTTGTTCTAAAACTATTACAGTTATTGAACGAACATCTAGAAAATAATAATCTGTAACGAAAAGCTATATGCGTCCACATTATAAAAAACGGAATAAATACGCATTTCTAACAAAAAATATAGACCTATTAAAAGATTATTCTGGCGCCGACTTAAAAGAAAAAAAAAACAATTCGGGATTATATCCCACGAAATTATTGTGCTAAATGACGACTAAGAATAAAGCTATAAAAGCACCGTTTTACTAGTAAAATGTGCTTTATGTACACTGTATGATGGTCTATTATAGATTGAAATTGTGTCTGTGTATGTACAAATTACATATTAGCTACCAATGTATATAGGCTCTGCGCGAATGTGGACACTTTTTGTATCCAGATGCACTTTGATCGATAATATGTACTAAGTTGAAGCAATTGGACACTTTAATACGCACTGCGCAGGAGTAAATTTATTCAGATTGGTTCTTTAGGAATCAAATATTCATCGTGTCTTGTGTCTTGGGTTTACCGGGGCTCCGGCTCGAAAAGCAGGAGTAGGAACGGGGTGGTGTTTAGTCAGTAATAGTCTGACACTCCCTCTCGTCTCGCCCAAGGCGGGAGAAGTCATTGGATGATTATCCCCCCAAAAAGAAGCTTGTGGACACTAGACTACAAAAGCGTCCACGTTTGCGCCCTGCCTTAATGTAAGTCCTATTATCAACTATTACATTTTGCACTGATATTATGGAATTCTAAATATGTGACTACTAGTAAACAACATTTTTTCGCAATATTTTTGACACAAAATACCTCAAGTATGGCACTGAGAGCGTTAGTACCAAAGTGAAAGAAAAGCAATATTCGTACAGGTGTTTACATTAACATCAATCTCTATTTATGATAATGTTGAAGTTTCAACTATTTATTTAAAGATTTTCTTAAAAAACTCGCTTCTAAAAATATCTTTAAAGCTATGAATATTGAATACAATAACTTTAATTCTAACACTTGCTGTATGACTACAAATTAATAATCCTAACATGTATTATTGCATATCCTCTGTGTAAACATTGTCCCTGTTTAAATATCCAATTTTTGTACCTAATTCCAGCCACATTCTAGCTTTAGTTCAAGCAAAAAATCAACACTACCATAAACAGAAGTGTATCACATTTATTCTTAATCAAGTTAAATAAAAAAACAGGCGAATTGCATTTAAATGTGCTTTTCATCAAAAAGAAAGCAAATTATGCTTATAAGCTAAAGAGTAAAAAGTAATAAATATAAAAAAATAAGAAGACGGTATATTCACTTTAAAACTAATGAAGTAGATAAAGATGGAGATGTATCGTATAAATATTTGAAATATAAATTATATTACAACCCGAATAATTTCATCAAAAATGTACAAACTATCTATTCATTCACTGACTTCTTTAGCTTATGACTGAGCTAAATCACATCTAAATTAAAGCTATTCCAAATAGTGGATTGTTTGGTAATCGACTAACACACCATAGATAGTCAGTACATCTCTAGAATAAAAAAATAAATAATCAACATCTTTGTAAAAACGAAAAAAAAAAAACATCTGTCATCGGAACGGCGCGAACTTCGAATGTAGAACGTTTAGAACAAATCTCACCATAGATATAATTAGTGTTACAGGATGGTGCATCTTTTCTTTTTGCCGCTTCCGTAGTCTGACTTGATGTTGATGCGCTCGGCCTCTTGGAAGCGGCGCACTAATCTTACGAGCTCGTGGAACGCTTGGTCGACATTCATGCGCGCTTTCGCACTGCACTCAATGTACGGAACTTTGAGTTGACGCGACAAGGCTTGTGCCTCTTCCAGGGACACCTGTAAAAAATTACATCATTATTTTAATTATGTGTTGTAAACATACAATGTTTTGTTTTGAAATGTATCAAAAATAGATTATTACTGCGTGGTTTCATCTCTGTTTTCCTCGTGATAATTAATTATATACATTACAGACGTAAAACAATTATTAATTTACCTTATATCGTATTTATGTTGATGCTATTATCTAGCAAATATTATTAGTGATGATTATTTTCCGCCCTATCACATAAAAATAGCCCTCTGCCTAACCCTTTGAGGAAAAAAGGTGTGTATGTACAACTTCTATTTTAATAAATGTTCCACAATGCTGCTCATGAATATGAGCTCCTGGCATAGCTTGAAACTAGTCAAGTTATCTCGCCAAACTTACGCGAGTAAGCCGTTCAACATAATACATTAAATTAATATTTCTTACGAAAGTTGTACTACAGATTTAATATTTACAATCTGTGGTAATTCCACAGCTATTGTTTTCATGAATGATTTTACGCGTACGATAACGGTGCTTACTACGTTTACTATATAAGGTAGTACATAAACACAATATATACTCGCAAACAATAACAATCGTCATTCATAAAACCCGGAGCAGGGAAATAATTGCGGTTTTAATATTTCCTATGACTAATTTAAATCCTTGCATTTATTAAATTTGAACCTTAGGATCTGGGACGTGTAGTTTGTTTTGCAATAATTATAGATTGTTTAGGAGATTCAGTGTGTTTCATCTTGTAGTGTACTGTTATATTACTAGTTTAGGACAAGTCTTCATTGTCTAGTTAGCGGTACATACTCTATGACATCATTCATTTATTACTACTTTAAGAATATTATGAAGGTTTCAATGATACTTTAACATCAATGATGAAAAATGTTCTTTATTCACGCATTTCGCACGACTACAGATTAAGAAAATCTTGGTTGGATTTTATTGGTTTTAAGGCTAGATATTTTTTGATAAAAAATATCTGTCTATATGTCGCAGGCGAATTGTATACGGCAGGGCCGTTAGTGTATCCACACTATGAAGGAAGGCATTTTTGACGTTCAAAGGTGCCTTCCTGGTCTATTTGAAATAAAAAAAGACTTTGCGAAGAAAAACCAAAACTGGTTTCAAAAAACGATACTTCTACCTTTACAAACACTATTTGACAAAAAAATCACTTCTGCTTACCACTCTCTGGTGTTCCAAATCCGCTTTGTTTCCGACAAGAAGCATGGGGAACTCATCCCGGTCTTTGACACGGAGGATTTGCTTGTGGAATTTGTAGAGCTCGTCGAAGCTGGCATGGTCGGCCACTGAGAAGACCAGGAGGAAACCCTCACCGGACCTCATGTACTGCTCTCTCATCGCACTGAACTCCTCTTGGCCAGCTGTGTCGAGAACTGTGGAAGGAATGATAGAGATATTAAACTGAGTACACATTCATGATTGCTTCTTAAGTCTTTGATTATTTTAGGTCTTATTATCTGTAAAATAAAGGCTCTCCCTTAGTGCGCCACGCCGAAAATTAACTTACACCCAACAGTTACACGCGATTCTGATGGTGATCTATCATTAAATGACTGCCTTTTTGGTGCTATTATAAATGCTCAAGCTAAGCACAAGTTTGGACAAAGATTTAGGAAGAGCCATAATTCGGCACGAACGGGCCGGCTTTACCGGACAAATTAAACCCCGATTCCGCAATAACCCATGAATTCCTAACCCCAAAAAGGCCGGCAACGCATTTGTAACTCTTCTGATGTTCCTGGTGTCCATGAGCGGCTGCGATTGCTTACCATCGGGTGATCCGTCAGCTTATTTAACCAGCTTATACTATAAAAAATAATATCAGGTAAAAGTAGTTGATACATTCAATAATTACACCTCTGTCTACCCATTTCCACAGTAATAAGGTTGATGTTTAAAATTTTCAGTAATGTTGTGAAAGGCTACTTTTTGTCACTGTTTCCATTCCCATACATTATTATAATACAACATTGACCTTGCTGTGGCTCGCCTACATAGGAAAAATTATCTAATTAATTACATAACTGATTAAAAATGGCTTCACTATAACACCTGTGTATAACATATAACATTGTTATGTGACTTACATATGTGTTCCATATAATAAACTATTTACTAAGTATTTGATTAATGGACTTATGTTGTAATCCTGATGATCAATCACTCTGTAATTGATTGATTACACAAAATATTAATATATTATCCACAAAACAAAAGAAAGTTTGTTCTAACTAGTTATATAAATTATATAACATACAATTTTTTTTCCTTTATCTACTTGTAAGGAGAAGATTAATAAGGCTTGATATGACTACCTTTCGGCTGAAAAGGCTTTCAAGGAGATAATATAAAATATAATACTCATTAAACCAATACTGCATACTCATTAAATCTATGCAGAACAAAACTGATTCTAAACTGGATTTTAAGAAACATTCTTCTTCTAAAAATAGCAATATTAGTATAGTATAGTTACTATAGTATAATGAAATAAATAAGAAAGAATGCTACTAACTATACTACAGTAGCATTATCTTTATTTCACCAAAGATCTCTCTGTATCTATAAACAAATTACGAAACCTGATAAATAATCTATTTATAGAACACCAAATCTATCTCAGACTACATTATTATAATTTAATGTGTTTGTAAAAGCAATATAGTACTTTCTAAGCTTGGTAACTAGCACAAGGTGAAACCTGTATAATTCCTAGTATACATTACATATGCATGAATGCATCTCATACAAATACCATAGTCGTAGGAAAACAAGAAAATAAAGGTTTTATCACAGACAATAATTTATCTTGTGATAAAGTTTTTGATAGCATAGATAATAATTACGTACAAACATCGTGTTTACATGTTATACTGAATTTAGATGTTGCCATGTGCAGTGGTATGTGGATTGATAAGAATAAGTAATTATGTTTTTAAATAGAATATACTGAAATGTGATATTGTTTTAGATGATGATTTTCTTATAAAAGATTGATTTATTTTATGATTTCTGAATGTATGCTATACATGTGTATTTCAAGTATTAATAAAATAATGTTCTGTGGCTCTGTTTATTTAGAGGAAATTTTGGTGAATTTGCATTGTCTACTATAAATTGCATTACCTACTAGAACTACACAGCAAAGTTTATATATTTCTGTAGTTTGCTACAAATATAACTAGAATCTGTTTTAGGTGATTCATCTCAGCACCCCAAGTGCATCATGTTTAAATCAGAGAATGAAGTTTGTTTTTCTTTAAATATAGATTGCAGTACTGAGAAAATTGTTCATCTGCAACAGGTAGCTATGACTAACCAATAACATTGAACACAAGGTGCTACATCAAGGCCTCCACAAATATTTACGACGCACCATAATGAGTTTACTTGACCACCCACTATATTGAACACCAGGAGACCACAAACATGAAGAGCTGTACTCACTGTCCAGTTTCGCCGGCACATCGTCGATGACACACTGCTTGGTGTAACTGTCCTCGATGGTGGGGTCATAGTCTGTCACGAAGTAGCTCTGGAACATCAAACAATACCAATTCAGCACCAGATGCGGTGACGCCAGTGGGCGGTGTCGCCTTCAAACAGGCCTTGACATAGACTGTCTCACAAACACTATTTTTAATCATGAACGCATCATTTATATTACTTAAGAATCCGATGGTTTCTCAGAAATGAGAATAGAAACTCTTAGATACTGTAACATCTGTTCCGCAGACGGATCTCGGGCAAATATGCCGATAAATACCTGAATAAATTGTATTGTGATTGCACTTTTTCCCACACCGCCGCCGCCGACGACCACTAGTTTGTATGTTTGGGCTTGGTTCGGCCTATCACCCGGTCGAGACATTTTGATTTCACTTAATATCAACTATTTGAATGATAATTACTATAAAAATAGTCTAATTTCTTTAATTTATGACAATCAGCAGCACTCACTCACTACTAGAAGATGACTCAAATATTTCTGAGATAGAAAAGCGGAACGCAACAAGTGGGAAAGAGATAAAATCGAACGACTACGTTCCGTTATAACATATTTTGGTCTTACTATTCATTTCTGTAACTGCAATACATGGATATTTGAGATTTTAACAAAGTTTCAATACGTTAATTAACTAAAGTTTATATTAATATCTTGGGAAAAACAAGAATTTTCTTAAAATTAAATACATAAATTTACTTTTATCTCAACAACTGTGATCGTTTTGCGTAAAAAGAATTGTCTAATCAGATGATAAAATGTTGCCATTCTAAACACAAAAACAAGTAACACAAAATCCCACTTACTGTTCATTAATTGTGCGCCTTTTATAATTTTATTGAACTTCCTCATTATATTTTCTTCGGACTGAGGAATTTTTCATACAAATTATCAATTTCTTTGTTTGATTATCAATTTTTAATAAATCAAATATTTTTTGAAATAGCAAGCTACATTGACTTGTTTTGACAAAAAAGAAATGAAATGTCAAATCAAACTTAAATCTTTGGGGCCGTTTGGGGTGTTTGTTGTTGTGGTGATTTGTACTTAATTTAAGCATCAAGAGTCAGTAAAACTACTAAAATGTTTTCAACGAGCTCCCAAAGGAAGTTTTGGACATTCAGCGACGAAGGTGAACTAGCAATTTTGCGTGAGAAGCATAACCTTAACTATATTGCAAAACATGGAACTCATATCGATGAATATCAAAGGTACAACTTCTTTTTATCTCCTGACGAAGAAAGACTACTTTTAAAACAATACGAATTGCACCTAAAAGAGTTCTGCAAGCGCTTCAGTCCGCCCATGCCGAAGGGAGTCGTCGGCACGGCATTTCACTATTTTAAACGGTTTTATCTCTACAATTCAACGATGGATTACCACCCAAAAGAAATTCTCGCAACGTGTGTATATTTGGCGTGTAAAGTGGAAGAATTCAACGTGTCTATAGGTCAATTTGTTGCAAATATCAAAGGTGACAGAGATAAAGCATCTGATATTATATTAAACAATGAATTATTACTGATGCAACAACTGAACTATCACTTGACCATCCACAATCCATTCCGACCGGTCGAGGGGTTCCTAATTGACATAAAAACAAGATGTTCACTAGCAAACCCGGAACGGCTCAGAGGAGGTATTGACGAGTTCCTTGAGAAGGTATTTTTGACAGATGCCTGTTTGTTGTATGCCCCGTCACAGATAGCCCTAGCGGCTGTGCTGCATGCAGCTAGCAAGGAGCAGGAGAACTTGGACAGCTATGTGACAGACATGCTGTTTAGGGATGCTGGACAGGACAAGCTAGCAGTGCTGATTGAAGCTGTGAGGAAGATTAGGTCATTAGTGAAAATGGTGGAAAGTCCTGCTCGGGAGAAGGTCAGGCTTATAGAGAAGAAACTGGACAGGTGTAGGAATCAAGAGAATAATCCGGATAGTGAGATTTATAAGAGGAGGATGAGAGAACTCCTGGATGAAGATGATGTTCCCCACACTGGATCCAGTAGGATGTCTTTGGACACTAGTGGGGTGACACAGGTCCTGTCACCTTCAGCATCATAGACAAGACTAAAACCTCATGCCACTTAAAAAAATTAAAGTTTATTGTCAATGGAAAAATTTTAAACAAATTTTTATTCTACTAATTACCTATGTAATTCAGCTTTTATTAATGGAAGGGTAACTTAGATAACACAGATATTATGTAAAGATGCTAATGCAAAGTCAATTCAGTATTTATGTCACATATTTTAACTGCCAGAATAAAGTTTAAACACATAATATATTATATGTACTTAGTTGATTTATTTTAATTGTCTATTTGAAAAAAATATAAAGTTACAAAAGTAGCTGTTTAAAGATTAAGAATAAATTGAGTATTGTGATTTTATATATTTATATGTATGGTTACTGGACCTGGATAAACAATATTAGCTTCTCCTTAAAACTGGCGATGAATAAATCTCTCTTTATTTGAATCTTTTCCATTTTCAGTACAATTTTATCATTAAAGCTGTTAAAAATATATTAAGAATGGATATCTAGATTAGCAGGACTTATCTAAATATGTTAGTTTTAAGTTTATTATGACTAGATATTAAATAAATTTTATATGAACTTTTTGTGGTGTATTTTATTTCAGAACTACCTCTACACAAAGGGGTTGGCTTATCTTTGTTGGACAAAACCCCCAATACTTTTATAAATAAAGATTTAAAAAAAAACTACCTACCTCTACCTATTGTAACCAAGCCTAGCTAAAACTCAGTAAAGCTTGTAACATTATTGTTAGATTTGTTTTCGTAAATTGTCAATTACTTGGAAAAATATACTTATGTTTATGTACATGGCATTCATATATGTAACAAATATATTAGGGATGATGAAAACTAAGTCAAATTCGATGCTTTTCCGAAGGAAATCGAAACGCGTGTGACACATGCAGAAATCTCCGACTATATCAGATTTTTTCCAGACCCAGTGCAAAGTCAAAGTCTGCATTTATACTAATTAAGCACTTTTGAAACGACAAATTAAATTGTTCGTCAGTATATAAGGTAAACATTCAACTTTTTCTATTTTATCCTTGTTTTAATCCTTTTACTTAGATATATTTTTATGAGATCTTAGATACGTATAAGTAGGTATCTAAAGGTTAGGTAAGTACTGCATGTAAATAAAACAAAAGATATAAATAACGAAGCTTATTTTATTTTATTCAAAGCAAAACATAAAACGTAACACAGCTCGAATCCATGTGCGTTAGAACCTCGTGGTGACAACAATGATTATAAAACAAACCCTCCATTTAATCACAGCGGCGACGTTTGTTAGGAAACTTCGTACTGAAGTGCTCCCTCTAGGGTTTCTGGCAAAGGAGAAGTTTCTCGGCCTCATTCTGGAAAAATATATTAAATTTAATTAAAGATGAATGATCAAAACAATTTACTTAGGTACCCATGTATACATACACACATATACTTATTGTCTATTTTAGGAATTATGTATTGTTGTAGGTACCTACGCCTAATTAGGTACGCATTTCTTTTTATAAACATGACCCCATACTAATAGTTTGCTGTGCATTCTTTTTAAGCGTGGAAAATCATCGAATGACTTCTCCCGCCTTGGGCGAGGCGAGAGGGAGTGTCAGACTCTTACTGACTAAAAACTACCTTGTTCCTACTCCTGCTTTTCGAGCCGGAGCCCCAGTAAACCCACTAGGTAGTCTGCAACTCCATGTCGCCTACAAACACGCAGGCACAATAACACAACAACAGATTTTTTTAGTGTGGTAACCGATTCCGCGACACATTATGCTGTCCAGCCACTGCGCCAGCCGTGTAGTTTTATGGTGCAAGTTATTGTATATGAGGAGCAAAAGTAGGTGCATAGTTTTAACTAGTCATACAAAAATACCTGAATTAATTTATAAATAGCAGCAATAGTTTCGTCGCTCCTGCAGGACATGGTGGCAGTCACCGCTCCTCGCTTCCCGCCCCAACTTGACGTGAACGTCAGCTGAGCTTCCGTTACCAGGCAGAGGCAAGCCAGGAATAGGACGAAAAGACCAATTTTGTTCATGATGGAAAGAGATAGAAGATACAAGTGAATTCAATAAAGGATTGAAAAGAAGTGAGATGTTTCAAAGAAAATGCCTGAGCTTTTTATACCAGTGTGTGGAAACCTTAGCAATTTTAATTTGTATGTGATTGGGGCTGTGACGTCAGGATTTGTTTGATTGTTTTTCAATGATGTGCTGAGATGAAGGTTGCTGTTTGTTACTTCAAACGTCATGCATTTATTTAAGATCCAAATGGGTAGAAAAAATATATTTTCCATTTTTACCAGTTTTGTTTTCAATCCTGTATAATGTAATAGGTACGAGCCAAGGATGTTACACTATATCGAAAAGAGAAAATAGAACAATAATTCGTTTTGCCCAGGAACCTATCTCGTAATACACGACCTACGAGGCAATCAAGTTTCCTATTTTTATACTTATTCATACGATTTTATACAATACTTACACAATAAGAGCAAATTAGTAGTTAGTACCTATAAGATAAATGTTTTTACAAATAAAAATTTTCTTTATTTGTAAAATTAAATAATGATACATTTGTACATTTAAAGAATGAATATTTATAATTACATTATTATACATAATTACATACCTTCAAACATGTAAGGTTCAGGTACCAGAGAGGGTTTGAAGCCAGCTCACCAAGGTCGTTGGTTTATTTTAATTTAAATGAAATGGAACACCGACTGAGAGTTTTCCCTGTATGTATGTAGCTTTTATTTTCATAAAGAAATAGAATTAGACACGGAAAATATATTTATAGAATAAATAATTTAAAATAACCTGCAGTGTTATTGTTTTACCTTTACAAAAACAAAAAAAGCTAATTTTTTTTGCAACATTGCAACTGTGGGCTACGTGCTACACACTGTTGGCTACATACTAAGAGCTACGTGCTACGCACTGTAGGCTATATAGTACTATGTACTACAAGCTACGTGCTACGCACTGTAGGCTACGTGCTACGCACTGTAGGCTACGTGCTACGCACTGTAGGCTACGTACTACAAGCTACGTGCTACGCACTGTAGGCTACGTACTACGCACTGTAGGCTACGTACTACAAGCTACGTGCTACGCACTGTAGGCTACGTACTACAAGCTACGTGCTACGCACTGTAGGCTACGTACTACAAGCTACGTGCTACGCTCTGTAGGCTACGTGCTACACACTGTAGGCTACGTACTACATGCTACGTGCTACGCACTGTAGGCTACGTACTACAAGCTACGTGCTACGCACTGTAGGCTACGTACTACAAGCTACGAGCTACGCACTGTAGGCTACGCACTACAAGCTACGTGCTACGCACTGTAGGCTACGTACTACAAGCTACGTGCTACGCACTGTAGGCTACGTACTACAAGCTACGTGCTACGCACTGTAGGCTACGTACTACAAGCTACGTGCTACGCACTGTAGGCTACGTACTACAAGCTACGTGCTACGCACTGTAGGCTACGTACTACAAGCTACGTGCTACGCACTGTAGGCTACGTACTACAAGCTACGTGCTACGCACTGTAGGCTACGTACTACAAGCTACGTGCTACGCACTGTAGGCTACGTGCTACGCACTGTAGACTACGCACTACAAGCTACGTGCTACGCACTGTAGGCTACGTACTACAAGCTACGTGCTACGCACTGTAGGCTACGTGCTACGCACTGTAGGCTACGTACTACAAGCTAGGTGCTACGCACTGTAGGCTACGTGCTACGCACTGTAGACTACGCACTACAAGCTACGTGCTACGCACTGTAGGCTACGTACTACAAGCTACGTGCTACGCACTGTAGGCTACGTACTACAAGCTACGTGCTACGCACTGTAGACTACGTACTACAAGCTACGTGCTACGCACTGTAGGCTACGTACTACAAGCTACGTGCTACGCACTGTAGGCTACGTACTACAAGCTACGTGCTACGCACTGTAGGCTACGTACTACAAGCTACGTGCTACGCACTGTAGGCTACGTGCTACGCACTGTAGGCTACGTGCTACGCACTGTAGGCTACGTGCTACGCACTGTAGGCTACGTACTACAAGCTACGTGCTACGCACTGTAGGCTACGTGCTACGCACTGTAGGCTACGTGCTACGCACTGTAGACTACGTACTACAAGCTACGTGCTACGCACTGTAGGCTACGTACTACAAGCTACGTGCTACGCACTGTAGGCTACGTACTACAAGCTACGCGCTACGCCCGTAGGCTACGTACTACAAGCTACGTGCTACGTCCGTAGGCTACGTACTACAAGCTACGTGCTACGTACTGTAGGCTACGTACTACAAGCTACGTGCTACGTCCGTAGGCTACGTACTACAAGCTACGTGCTACGTCCGTAGGCTACGTACTACAAGCTACGTGCTACGTACTGTAGGCTACGTACTACAAGCTACGTGCTACGTCCGTAGGCTATGTAGTACGAGTTACGAGTTACACATTGTAGGCTACGTATTACGAGCGAAGCACTGTAGGCTATGTACTACGAGCTACGAGCTACGTGGACGTGTTAGGCATTACGAGCTACGCACTTCGTGCTACGTATTTCGCGCTGCGCAGTATTCAGTAGCCAGTGAACCGAAGGTAAATATTCATTATAATGTAGAGTTTGTAAAAGTCCCTAGTCTACTCACTATGTGCTACGCAGTACTTCTAATTTACCATTTGTTGGCACTGACCGCAAATCATAACTGTTACCAAACAGTAAACAATACTTGTATACCAATCCGTCAGTATACGATTATCTTTCAGTAGAAAATCATTAACCATCCTTTGATCTGCAGTAAAAAAGCCGAGTATTCCGAAAATAATTACGAAGTTCTTCAGCACATTAACAAGTCCCTTCAACCTTCGCGTCTTCCTACGCCTACGTGCCGAACGAATGATGTATTATCTTCCGCTGAAAAGGTCACCGCTGAAAATGACCAAACATCTAAAAAAAACAACTGAAAAACATTATTATTTTCATCACAAAATGTGATATACATACAGCGGGCGAGCATTTCATTATCATTGCTGAGGTTTCATTTGATTTGCATAGAAAACCTGTAAGGCTCGGTATAATTAATACTCGCGATATATAATGTCTGTCCATCTCCTTTTGTGTCCATTCGCTGTGAGGCAGAGCTTTGTGAAGTATAATCAACATGTGTCGCGTTATTCTCTTGTTTCTCTTCATAGCAGCCATTGCTGTGTTTGTAGAGTCCCAGCTGACGTTTAGCTCTGGTTGGGGCAACGGCAAAAGATCCATCTCCTCAGAACAAGTCAACGATGATTGTAACCCGGAGGAAGCGATTTTTCAAATTTATAAGCTCATTGTGGTAAGTACAGACCATTATAATACCCGGCGATAAATATTGCACATCAACCTTTCGAGAGAGACAGTTGGTAAGGGCGTTGCTATGTGTGTGAGCCGCTTAAAATCTCCTCATAAAAAGATCGAAAAAAAAATGTTTTGTACAAATTAATGGTCTTGTAGATTATTTTAAAATATTAGACACATATTTTTAAAATTCTTACGGAAACAAATACTTTCAAACATATATCAATTTGAAATATCGTCACTTCTAGGTACGTTTTATACGCAGAAATGACATACATATTTGCTTCCACTCCCAAACTTTGTACCTATTAATTTTATCGAGGTATTGTTATTTTATACGACAAAATCAAAAAAATACGTGTCTAATATTTTTTCATTACCTAACTGACGGACTATATAGATTTATAATTTTAATACCCCGTCATCATCCCTATTATCCATAGGTAGATGTGCAATACTTATCGCTGTACTTATTTCTTTGAACCTTTGTGTATCAAGACTATCAGGCATTTCAGTTATTTTCAATTTAATGTTGGAAACCCTTATTAAGTTAGATTGGTAACGAGGGTCGAACTTACCCAAATTAAGGCTGGATCAAAGAGACTGTTGTTAAGTGAAGTATCTCATATTATTTAATTATATTGTGTTATGGTGTGCCTGAGGTATACGATCAAGTAAGTTCCAAACATGTTTCAAACATCAGATCAATTAATGATGAACACGTAGTTGTTGTTTAGTTAATTAATCGCAATTGTGTCTACTAAATACGTAGTTTCTCAGTAGAAATTAACAACTTGTCACTATGATAGTCATTATAATGTTACAGTTTTTTGATGTGTACGTTTTTACTCCTTTAAATTCTTCTCTGCTTAAGCCATTAATTAGTTTTTAATTTCAATAATTCCAACTACTTGTACGATAAAATCTAAACGTGGATACAATACATGCGCCATAAATACTAACTAGTAATGAATAGGTGATATTTTTTTTGCAACGTCATGCCTCTGATCCCAAAAGGAGTAGGCAGACGTGCACTAATGTGCACATCTGCCTGCCCTGGCATGTAATGCTGCTATACAATGTACACACACTTTTCACCATTTGTGTTGCAAGTCCCATGTAATAGGGGGTGAGCCTATTGCCATATATTGGGCACAATACCAGGCTCCGTGCAGACTAAGACTGAGAAACTTTCAAAAATCCGAAAAAAACCTTTGCCCTAATCGGTTTGTGACCACTTGACCAAAGAGGTAGGCAAGTGATATTAATATTATGATATATTTTATTAACAGGCGGAAGGAGAAAAGATCCGGGCATGTCAACGTGAAGGGAAGATATAGTCTCAGCTAGAATCCATCGGTACTCGAGCGAACACGAATTAATGTAAAAAACTTGCATAGAATTATTTATTCAGAATTTCAGTGAATTCTATACATAGTATATTATTGTATTTAACTTTTACATAGCTTTTAGAATTGGTGGATAATCTATTAGGTGAATAAAGTAGTCAAATGCTTTAGTTGGACCAAAGATGTTGCCTTGAGGTACACCCTTTAATTTCCTTTTATTTAGACTACTTTCAAAGCTTAATATTTTATCTACCTTAGGCTTTATATTAAATGTAAGTAGGTAAACAATGGCTGGAAATCTATGAATTACAATGATTTTAATAATGTTGTATAACTTATTTATTAAATAAGTAACGAATGTTGTTTTAATTGAGTATTTTAATATCCCTTTACTTTTGTCTTCTGTCTTCTTTGAGGTATTAAGTTTTACAAAACACAAAATAATTGGTACTAAGTGTTCCTCACAGTCCCCACCTTGTGGATTTCAAACCAAATTAGTTAATGTTACCTTAGCTTAGTCTGTAGTGATGACACTTTAATTATGTCAAGTAATTAGTGATATTTGAAAAAAAATAATCGGTTTGAAATTCTAGGCTTTAGATTTCATGAGAGTCAACGCTTTCATAATTATATCAAGTTGGAATTTGAAATGACACTAAAGCTAAATAATTGCTAAAGGAATGGGGTTAATTTATTTGCAACGACAAATTAAAAAACAGACATATTTCGGTATACTTTTATTAAAATCCTTTTTTACACCGTTCCGTTAATATTAAATGGAAATGGTAAGAAGAAGGAGGTATTTACTTTCTTTGTCACCCTCGGACACCTCTCGTGACCAGAGTGCCTTAAGTTTTCTTTAAGTTATCACAATCGACACGTCACCGCGTTTTAGCTTCTGATTGGCTGGTTTACTTAGAGCTGGCCAATCAGAGCGCTGAACGTCATAAACGTATCGAACGCGTTAACGTAAAACAAACTCGATATAGACACTCTGATGTATAACTAACTCTTCAACAGCGTATTTGACTATAAAATCTTTACTATATTCATTTTGGAGATTGACAGGCCATTTTAGTCTCCTAACCTTATAATTGGGGTGCCGTACAATTACACATTCACTTAACCTACCTTCCTCTATCATCGTCATCTCAGATTCGACGCAAAGATTTGGTCTATCATTTGACACTGCATCATTTTTTACTAGCCAGTCTTGATAATCTATCTGGTGGTAGACTTGGCTACCAGAGCTTGTTTTTAAGCTATTGGACGGCCAACGAGCTGATTTATCATCTGTTGGAAGTAATGAGCGTTATGCATGGTTATTAACATGACTAGACGAGTTACTTTTACGTTGCCCGCCTTTTAGGGGTTGGGACTTATGTCCAAATTATATCTCTGGCATCTAAGTCTATCAATAGTTAGGTTATCAAGCCTGGTCATATATTTTCAGTATCAAGGGCAACTGTTCAGAACTGAACCCTAACAGTGACAGATATGTTGAAAATGTATTATTATACAGTGACTTAATTGACGTTACAATTAAATGTGAGGCTCGTGGTTGTAAACATGCGTAGAACATGCATTGAAAATGTAATATTTTGACCGCACAGAGTGCGAAGACTCAGTCAAATCGTCATCGATATTACCGTTGAGTTTAACATCTCTGAAGACAAATTCTAGAAGTATTGAATACTGGCTGAGCTTAATAACCGACCGTTCTAAATTCTCGGATTGAGATCGCTTTTTGATGAAAGTTCTATAAATTTTCTGTCAAAAACGTATATCAATCCAGAGATTTTGCATCAAGGTCGGCTATTAATATCAACAATAGCAATACCCCAAGAACGTGTTTCCCATAATAATACATTTATAGACAATAATCCTAAAATTGGAATAATTAATTGTAATTAGGTATTTATATTGTAATATATCTAACGTCTACTCGTCTGACTGATAATATTCCATAAGAGATCAAAATTGGGTTATGATTTAAACTACTGGCTAATATCTTTAAGACTGCAGTATTATCGATAACAACAATTAAGACATTGAGTCTACAATTAACATATATTTACAAGCTGCAATAGAAAATACACTCGAGCCTTCACAAGGGCTGATTCAGGCCATGAAACTGAACAACTGTAAATTGTCAGCGTGTGCAATACTTTTATTTGAGTGATAATAACCATCTTGCATCCTTGGAAGAGGCGAACGGGAGGGAGTGTCAGGCTATTACTGACTAAAAACCACCCAGTTCCTACTCATGCTTTGAGCTGGAGCCCCGTTAACTGTAGCGGTTGTCCGCAGCCCCGGATCTGATATAATTGCGTTGCGGGCCACTTGAAATCTATTTATTTGTACCAATATTTTCTGGAGAGGTGTAAAAAAGCAGAAGTTGTTATATTTCATGGCCTGAATCAGTCCATACAAGGTTCTATGCAGATTCTATCGCACCTAGTTTATGAAAAGGTTACACGTATGTACCTAACACATCTACTGAGACTTTGAGCGTTGGACGTAGGCTAATATTCCCTTACATTACATATTATAATGAATGGTAAATGAAACAACTAGGTATTTATCGTAAAAACGAAGATTCGCTCGTCACAGCCCAAGTATACATAATTTAAGGACACATCTATAACATTATTTATTGCACATATCGGGGATAAGATCTAAAATTCAAATTAAAGGACGGAAGAGAATAAAATGAGCAAGAAATTGTGAAATTATAGCCTTATCCTTTATAGTTCTATTTGAAAAAAATAAATAAATGTTTTGTGACAGTTTGAATTACGAACATTTTAAAATATGACGGTTATTTTCCGCCATTTTGATTTATAGTCTACATTTCTATTTGAAAGGAGGAATTATATGTGATTTGATTTTTTGTAGATACTGCAGTAGTGGGCTGGTGTTTATTTGTATTTTATTATGTCACAAAACGAATAAACGAGCGTGCAACTCTATACAGACCCCGCACATCAACCTACCCAATTTCCTCAATACATTTTTCACTCTATTACAAAACAATAAAGTATAAAATCTATTAAGACATACAGGAGTACATTGAAGTGCGAGTGTCTACAACTATTGTATTATATTGTGGAGTAGGGCATTAAAGTGATATTTAATAATATTATGAAAGTTAAGTGATAATGCACATCGAGATTGATTTAAATGTATACCCATAGAGTCCCCTGGGCCATGGGTTCAAAGATAATTGGTATAAAAAAGTATAAAAATAAACGTATCGTAAATTCGTAACATTAAATAAATAATACTGTAACAGGCATATAAGAAAATAGGACGAAAAAAATACTTATTTAAAAAAAGATTTATTTAAAAAAGGAACGATGCATACGAGTTACCAACATGTCAACTAATCTGTTTTTACATTTTCAACTTTACACCAAAACGCTAAAGCTGAAAATCGTTTACAGAATTGAGAAGTTTGACGCGTTAGTGTAAAAAATATAGACAAAAAATTGTCTTTGAAACAACAGCGCAAGGGACAAATAAACTACGAATAAATGTAATTAGGAAACATTGAATAATATTTACAGTGACACGTAATATAGACAGAGAAACGAATAGTTAATAAACCTTATAATTTTAAATATAACTGTACACTGAGCGACACAGGTGTAGAAAGTTGTAGGCCCAACTATTTACACATTTACTAGATATTAATTTTTACCTACCGTACGTGCTATCTTGATGGGAATTTTAATATCAGTGTCATAGAAAATAATTTTGTTTGGGATAGTGAGATTGTGTAAAAAACGAATTAATTTGACGTAAAATATTCTTATGTTATGTGTGTTCTATGATAAAATGCCTATATTTAAATATGTTGTTGTAAGTTTTTTTTCAGCTCCAATATTATATTCTTGATATTAAAACTCCCACCAAGACAGCACCATTTTAATTATAATACTTATCTAATAATATTCAATGATTTTATAAATTCCTTCTTGCCACTTTATGTGTTACCTCACGGCGACACTTGATGCCTACTCGATACGTCACTAGGCCACTGACGGCTACCATAGACAAACAACTCTACCTTATCTATGATTAGCACGAATTGGTTGATTTGAAAAATTAAGGCCGCCAACGGTAGTTGACTCGATACAAAATAAAAAAATGTTGTCAAAATTGATCACAAGTACTCGTAGCTACATACGTTTGGCAGTTTACATACCTGGGAACAATTTGACAGTACCTAAGTCCTAACCCGGAGTTAAACCGAACGCTATCCCCTATATACGGTCTACTAAAGTAATCCTTACATTGTAAACTGTTACCCTTCCCGTAAACATTAGTGCCTTTCTAGTCCTTAGATATCTAACACTTAAAGGGCTAAAATATCATGAAATAATCACTTATGAGGTTTATATAATGTCTTACCCTAGGTTACATTACATACGAATCCATACAAGGACTCATATCTTTGGTAAAATTATCGAAAATTTTTAATTCTCGGAAATTAAAATATTTTTGTACACAATAATGTCGGAAATCGGGTGCAGGCCTCGCGTTACTATGGTTCGATTTAGCATTGAAGTATTGAGTCACTATTAGAAATCTCTCACATTTCGGTAATGGAAGCCTTCAGCGTACTATACGGCACCAGAACACGTACGTATATACAGACACTTCGAGCTCCACTAACGCACTAACGAATACTGAGGGGGAATGACGCTGCCTCGAGGAAGACGGTGAGTAACTGAATACACAGAACCTTAGTCTAGAATGAGGGTGAGTTCATGGAGCAGCTACGATGGGCGGGCGCGGGGCGCGCGGCGGGGGCCGGGGCGGCGGGCGGGGGGCGCGGCCTCGTCCAGCGGCGGCGGCGGCGGCGGCGGCAGGTCGCGCACGCGGAAGCACACCGCGTACGCCAGCACGAACACCACGTACGGCACCACCACCGCCGCCGCCAGCCGCAGCCGCGGCACCGCGCCTCTCTCCAGCGACTCGGAAAATCACTTCTCTTCGTCTTCGTCGCGGAATAGGTACGTCGACCTGGGATAAAAGTCAAGTCAATAAATATGGAAACTGTGTGGTGACGATGTTTCGCCAAACCAACGATTTCAAATCACCTAATACTTAAGTATCAACGCAATAACATCTTTAGAGAATCACCCAATCTGATTCAATGTCCGCAATTCAAAAGGTAAGTACTAAGTAGGTATATGATGTCACACTCACCAATAAGCCAAATTAAATAAGGCGAACACAAGCGGGAAGGTGATCCTCGAGATGACGTCTATCCTCTTGGAGCGAGTGGGGAACTTGGACATCCAGAGCCGGCAGCAGTTCTTGCGCGGAGGGTTGATGTGGATCTCGCACTGCCGCATCTTGGATTCCACCACGCCGCCGCGCACCAAGGGTTTCTGTTTGTTGCAGACCAGTCAGGGAGGCGAGACATATTGCATCTTCGACTAAACCGTATGGCTAGGTGCTTTTGAATACAAATTCTTTTCCACTCTTCTCAAAGACGCCATTTTTAATATCTCCATCACATGCATGCTCTTGTAATTTGGAGATATTGATTGTGTTTCAAAAATAAGTTCACGACGAAGATGCAATAACTTTCAAACAAGATAATTATAACAGTCAAAATGTACCAAATCGTAATAATAACTGAAGCTAACTACTAAAATTCTGACCATCTACCTAAACAAACTACATAACTCGAAATCAAAGAATAATGTTCAAATAAATCCGATCAAACGAACAAACAGATCATTCACCTCATTCAAACTCAAGGACTACTTTCGAAAAAGCCTCATCGTAATGCAAAAAGAAAACTAATTCTGTACCAAATTCTCAAAATACAACATCTAAGAATGTTTCAAAGCGGAAAATATTCATCCAAAAGCACTAAGTAATTGAGGATCTGGAGTAAATCGGATTTGAGCTCACCATAGCAAACGTGGTGTTGCTATCTGTGTCGAGGAGGTCGGAGGCAGCGTCCATGCTGGCTGCTTCCATCTCCCTTCTCGCTTTCTTCATGTTTTCTCTATGCATGTCAGAGCGAGACGCATAGTTCACTAGAGCGAACTCTAGCAATGCTCCGAAGACGAAGGTGAGGCACACGCCTGTCCAGACGTCGATGGCTTTGGTGTAGGACACTGGAGGCAGGGAGGCGTTGATACCTGATGACTGGGTCGCCATCGTGAGCAGTGTCGTTACACCTGGAACAAGGAGTTGGTTTGTGGTGGAAATAGTAGTTAGCTTATCATGGTGGCATCATGTATGGTTTCCTTCAAAGGGATGAATAATGCACCCAATAATGTGTTTGAATGATGATAATGGATGGAGTAGTTTGGAACAACTGTCTTGTAGTTTGGAGTGTCCCCGATATATCCCATTGACTTATTAAAACCACTATTATCTGGTGTGCCATACAAAAATAAGCCAATTATTTTAACAGTCTCGGTAGCTGGTCGATGTAATCTAGCTCTAAGAATTCTATTGTAGTTCTGGAAAATAATAATGGCTTACGTGTTCACATGAGCAATTTACTTGTCTGTGGCATTTTGAAGAACTTAGGTCCAAATTGTTACTAGGAACAATCCAGTGCCTCTATGGCTAACAAGTTTCTAGAATTTCTCGACTATAATTGGAGATTGAACAGGAAAGTTCACGTTCTAAATTTTGGAGTATGATATGGAAAAGCTGGATATGAAAAAGTTGTTTTTTATTTTTATAAAAATGTCACTAACATTTTGGAAGACTAAGACATCTATTATATTAGAGGTGAGTTGGGTTTGCCTTACTGCTCACTAGCGCCACCTTGTGAGTGCCAAAACACTAATTGCTTATTATAGATATACTAAAGTCACCTCTCCTCACAAAAAATAACATTCTTGATCCTCTTCTTCTCTCTTCTTGATAAAATAAGCCATATAAGCCCAATTTATTCCTGTCAGTTTCAGAAAACCCACATTCACCATGGTACCGTACCTAGTGAAACTCTAGCAGGCACCGCTCCCTGGTCCAGCCAGAACGACACCCAGGACACGATGACCAACATGCAGCATGGGATGTAGATCTGGATCAGGTAGTAACTGAACTCGCGCTTGAACAGCAGGTCTACTTTCAGACAACTGTATTCACCTGGAGATTTAAAAATAAAATTAGTATCGGAAATAGTATTTTTAAGTCAATGTCAAATCACCTATTTCAATAAGATCAATAAGGCACATTGGAAACTATAAAAAAAAACGGTCAGTCCTCATGTGAAGCTATTAGCTCGGTCCAAATTGTGGATTTCTATGGAGACGTACGAGCAAGAGACACTATGGTTAGGTACTCTTTTTCAAGAGTTTGTTTTTGTAACTACTGACCTTGAAATCTCTCTATTTAGTATTGAACTAGGATATGTTGAGAAATTTAATTTGTATGTAATGCTCATATAGAAGAAAACTAGGATATTATTTGAATCTAGAAGTACTGAAAGTCAATTTTTAATTTACCAGTATTAGTCTTGCTGTTACAGTAGTCAGTGAGGAACTTTTCTAGAGTGAACCGCGGCAGATGTAGGTTCTTCACAACCTGGACTGGATCGCCCTCCTTCCACAGGAACACCAAGTCGTCTGTCGTCCAGCCGTCTGGGGAATTATAGAAAGGATTTTAAGATAGATGCTGCAAATATATGAAAATTAAAATGAAAAGTCGTAAGTAGAGTAAGTATGAATCCAAAGAGCCATTAAAGACTTCTCCATCATATAATTCCTTTGGTGAATAATCTTGATAATGTGCGGATTAGATAAGGTCATAATTGATTTTGGGAATACTCAATTACGAAATGATGGTAACAGCAATGAAACCAGAATTGGAAAAACAGAAGATACGTAACTATTATTGGATTCAAAATTCCCCAATTCTATATTTATTGTTGCACAGAATACTGCATGACTTCAGACAACATTCTGACAAAAATCCCGCACGGAATTAGCAATGACAGACTGGAACTACAATGGTGCCCGCCTAAACATACCGTCAAGTTGATAGGCAGCTATAGCACCAACGGAATTTCCATCTCTAATTAACTACAGAACAAATGGTATTCATAAAACCTCTAAACAAAAATTATAATGACAATTTAAATAAACACCGTTTTTACTGATTCAAGGCTGTATTTGTTTACAAGGGGTGTTGAAAATCAGAGCTATTCGGGAAGCCGGCACGCAATGTAAACAGCGTAATGAAATGTAAACGGACCGCTCAAATATCTGCCGGTAACTGCTGGGCGCAGCTGGTTTAAGTAATTTTTGTGGTGACATTATATCGTTTCATAACGATTATTATTTGTTGTATCGTATCATCCGTTTGTGTTACAAACTATTGACGAATTTAAACTAAATGTCTTTTAAGCTGTTAAACTTGAATTAACTATATAAAATCCTCGTGAGTTGTTGATTAACTGAATTGTATGTTATGAATTAAAATTAGAGTAGTTTTTTAAACAACGGGATAACCTTCTACCCCTTTATAGAACTCATGAAGTAATCAGCAAAAATCGAGTATTACACTAACTATTATTGCAAGTCTGCAGGAAAAACCGTTACATTATAATAATCTCAGAACAAAAGGAAACTAAAAACATAAAAATAATATTTGCATCTAACACATCAAGGTTTTTTGAACGCATCTAATTGCAAGATCAAAGGCTAGGAAAAAGGAATAAACAGATTACTCACAGCTGGCCATTCTCAGCGAACAGGTCTGCTTGTCCAGAGGATACAGCTTCAGGTTCATAGGACACGACAGCGTCAGGGAGATTCGGATGCTGTACAGCACATTGCCATTAGGGAAGATCCTAATGTACACGTTTGGCATGATGATGTTGTGGAAATGACCTTCTTTCTCGTTGGAGAAGAAGAGATCCGGCATCCAGACTCTGTTGGCTTCTGTCAGGGTTAAGTACTTGAGGCGACCTGGTGGAATAGAGAAAATTATGAAGTATCTGAGAAGTAAATTGTTGTTTGGATGTTGATTTTAATTATGTTAAGGAAGGAAAATAATAATACATTTTATTAAATAGATTTTTTTAATTTATATTGCCTGAAATAAAAATCTTTTTTTAACAATTTTGGCTGAAAGTTTGATTTGAGTCTAGAGATGCAAGTTAATTAATATGGGTTTTATTACAGTAAAAAATTAGAAATGGATTCAGACATACCTCCCAAATTATTGAACTTGAGGCGCTCATCTAACCACTGTTCTCGGAACGTTAACTGTACCGAGTATTCCTGAAAACATGACATTATTTGTAGCAGTTGTCAATATCCCAACAAAAACATTGATATATTGTCAAAGAAGAACACACTGTTACTCATCATTAGTCTGAACACTTTGTATAAACTCCAACAAACCCTGATTAATATAAATAACGATATTCATCGTTACATTAGGTTTTAGTAAAATAAATCTACATAACGATTTTCGTGACAACCGTTTTTAACGAAACATCTTTTGTCGTTGACGTGATTAATTAATTATTTTGACAATATTTCAATGTAGACCCCATTTATTACTCTATACTAAAGACATTTCTCCACTTTGCTTTCGTAGCATCTGTGCATCTAAAAGCTTCGTCTTTTGTTAAAACCATTTTATTCGTCTAGTCTTTTAGTTATCGCACAAAGCTATTCACTAATGACTTTATTTTACCAGTAAGCTTTTAATATGTCTTTATTTGTGCCAATATCGTCCTTTTTAGTAACTTTTTCATACAATAATGTACAAAGAGGTGCCGAGAGTACTAGGTGCAAGTTCCCAACGAGGCGGTACTGGCACAAAATGATTTATTTACATGTAATATTACAACTAAGGGAGGGGACGGTGTCGAAGGTTCGCTCAATAATTAATTTGACATCAAGGCACAATGCACTAGAGGATCCCTCGACATCTCAGCAAGTCAAATGAATTATCGTACAACAAAAGCCGGCAGATGCTCCAACAAGAAGATCAGACATGCACACTCGAACATTTACTTTTGGACACGAAACAAACGAACGCGGTAATGATGGAGGGCAACTTGATGGACTTACGGTATACAATATACATCTGTACATGTGGGCAACTGGGTACTTGTCGTGAAGGAAATGAAGGCTCCCGCTACTGTCAGCTCCACTGGCTCAATAAATCATCGCCATCCAAAAGTGAAGATTCGAGCGCCATAGTTCGAAGCAACATGCACAGAAGCGAAGCCCAGTTCGAACTTACCGTCTCCAGCATTCGTTGAAGGAATGCTTTTATTACCTTCATGCACAATCGGCCAGTATAACTAGAGCTACGGTACGTCTAGCTGTTGTTTGGGGTCGGGTGTCACATATTGGTGGGCAGCCACCGTTCCAAGCACGAAGGCGAGTGCGGGCGCGGCGGTAAGTCCCGATTACACAACACAAATTCACATGAACAAGACATATCAACAATTCATTACAATCAACGTACACGACCAAAATAGTTTTTATAATTTCCTCATCTGCGTGAACTTAACATAAGAAGCATGATCAAATAAACATAAGAAACATAAATAAAATGATGGTGTCTGGTGCGGGCCGCGGTCCCCGTGGTTCCTACAAGCGTGGCCGAATTACTTCACTTTACAACTTAAGTGATTCCTCTTTATTTCTAAGGCAATAGAGTCCAAATTGATTTTGAACGTATCAGTGCTGTGATACCGAAGCGGTAAGTTTGCTGCTCAACAGTTGAGTGCTAACTACTTGAGTGCCAATAGTCCATCCTGCACGTGTCTGTACAGCTCGAGTCGCGCCTGCAGGAGTGTAGCTAGTCAACAAATACATAATATATAAATAATAAGGAAGAGAAAGTAAAGAAACAGAAAAGATCTAATTCCACGAAGAAAATTAAAAGCTGTAATTTTGATCAAGATTTAAAATTAAAACATTATTTATAATTTAGTTGCCAGACTACACTTAGTCTGAGTTTATAATAAAATAAAAACAAAAATAAAAATAAAGTGCGCGGCACCGCACCACGGGATTTATTTAGCGAAATATTTAGTTAAACATTCAAATTTTTACATTAAGGGTGGTTAAATGATACATTTAGGAAAAGGAAAGAAAAGGTGCACAACTGATATTAAACCAACTAAAATTAAAGGGGAAAGAACAAAATTAACAAAATACACGAACACAATTATTTACGAATAGCTTGAGAATGTTTAGCGTAGTGCAGATATTGCATAATATTTATATTTTTATTATAAACAAAGTTGGCAAGACTGAGCTAATAGACGGGCGCGGTCCACTGCTGCCGCGGTTACTGTCTCACTATTGGGTTGCACCGGCGGTAGAGCAATGGATCGCGAAATCCCACAGAGAAATCTAACTTTAGTTTATAATAAAAATGTCACGGATTACATCAGGTTATGTGAAGACACTCACCATTTTGTAATCATCTATTTTGCTGATGGACCGTAGATACATGTTGACATGGACTAACGTTGGCGCATAGCCTTAACGACAGAAAACAACAATTTAAATTTTATTTTGTTTGTACCGCTTCATACAAATAGTGCCTAACCACTAGAGCAACGCGAGAGAAGTACGCAGTTGATGATAATGTCAGATGCTTAAAGGATATAACGAAGTGGAGCGGCCGCCGCGGCCACCACCGCCACCGCCGCCCGCCCCGCGCGCTCCACTTCATTACAGAAAGCTTATGCCCCGTTAGATGAACTCGTAAGGACAACCAGCCAGTCTAAATTAAAATAAACAAAACTAAATACTATAAAGACTATTTTTTTATTCTATTTATAGTAAGTTTTAGATGATGAACAAAGCTAGGATTATACCAGTACTGGCGTTCTAAGAAGTAACAGACGCGCGGCTAAAAACGATTTTGGTCGTCAACACCAAACGGGATTAAAGAGAAATCGAAAGGAAAAAATAAAGAATAAGAAAAAAATGAACATTACACATAGTGTTCGGGTAAATCACTCCTACTCAACAGGAGAGAGTTGCCCATTCATTTGACTTGTTAGAACCGCGTGAGTACAGAAAACTTATACTTTGGTAATAACACTAGTTGCGGCCCAGTCTGTCCTCATTGACTTACCATTGTGACGTCATCGATCTTTGATATACTTCGGACAAATATATTGACGCTCACTACCGCTGGCCCATCTAAGTACCAAGCAAAATATACGATAAATCACGGTATTATTATGATACTACGGCCTAACATTAGTTTGTGAATGCGCGTTATCATTATCAGTAGGACTAGCGACTCACCTGTCTCCTGTAAACATTAATGTGGGTACACTATGCTCATGAATGATCCGACATACTGATCACACAAACAACATAAATGTAATTGTGATCAAACAAACCACTAACATCAAATGAAACGACATCGGTTCAAAATAAAACGCTGCAAACAATCTCAACTGTCGGCTTGTCAACGAGAATTTGTGTTAGTGTAATATAGAGCAGTATCTATCAGATTGGAAACCAAACAAAAACATAAACTAGTCATAAAATATAAAAGAAAACTAAAATTTAAGTAAAGATACTATTCAATTTCAATTCTCGTGGCTTTAGAGGGCTGGTTTATATACCTATGTAATATAAAAAAATCTAACATGACATTAATTTGACAGTAATTTAAAATTTTGAAATAAGAAACGGAATTAACCGTCAATAAATATGGCGGACTTTTTCATTTAGTTTTTTATTAAACGACCTAAAACGTGACTACATTTTCGTATTAAAATATAGGTAATTATTAATGACCTAAAAAATGGCTACAATTTCGTATTAAAGAATAATTATTTTCGTTAAGTAAGTACATATTCCGTGATGTCGATACAAAAACGCAATATCACGATCGAGGGTCGAGATACCACCGTCTTGGGTTGAAAGGTAGCGTGTAACGGAAATTAACATTTTGTTTTAGAAAGCTACGTGTTTCTTGCTAAATAGCATTTGTTTAGTTTCACATTAATCCGGATTAAGTTGGCTGTCAGATTGAATTTACCGTTTAATTTATTTATGGGTTTAGAAGCGACATCTACTTTAAATTTATTTCCGTGCAAATTACAATTTGTAAATAAATATTGGTTTGTTTTTTTAGATTTATCGACAGCTCATTACTAATAGGACTTGAATTAATTTCAATTAAAACATCGTATGAACTATTAAATGGTCCAAAAAAACCTCTTGACCCAAACTGAGTTAATCAATGTCTAACTGCCGCATTCAAAGTCATTTAATGGTTACTTAAACCAGTCCTTAGCAATTGTTTTCGATACAAAAACGTTACTAAGGAATAATTTAAGTAATCATTAAACGGCTCTAAGTGTGTCAGTAAGAATCTCTAACCTAACTACGATTGGATAAAAATAAAAGTCGCCATTTTGTCCCACTATTTAAACCATCTAAGTAAAGATGATAACATCGGGGAAAGCATTGGAATGGTTTTAACGGAGTAAATAATAAAACGCTGCCCCTAATAGCTTTATAACGATGCTATCGGTTTCAATTCTTATTTACCCATTGACAGTCGTTTTAAAATTCAACATAAATATCTGTAATAACCTATACTTCAATTATTCCGTGTTAAAAGATTATCTTCAATCGATAAATGAACTGCAATTTATGAAAATGGGACAGCAATTTTAAAACAAATATCTAATTCTATACAACAAATGCATATCGTGATTATTTATTTGTTTTTCAAAGAAATTGTACCAATCGCGTGATGTCGATAAAATATAGTATCCATTATAGTTAATGATACTGCAATGTTCCATCGACTAATTCTATTTATTATAGTGACACGGAAAGTGTAAAAAGTATATCCTAACGATAATGTTTTTGTCCTAAAAATATTTGTTTCCTAAAAGTACGGAAATGTTTGGAAAATGCTTTAACTTTTTACAATAATTCAATCAGCCGTTCCGTTTGTTTACAGCGTCTTAATTTAAAAATAGAATTGTGTTTATGTCAATCATATGTCACATTTCGAAGGCGGTACATTTTTTTTACAAATACAGATAACAATAAAATTCTGAGGTCAACCTTTTTTTTTAAAATAACCTGTAGATAAACACACGCTGCAAAACACCTTATCAAGTTCAAACAAAACTTAAGAATAAAATTAAATAAAAAACGAAATTAAAACACATTAATAACTAAACAAAATATTAATAATAACGAGGAATTCAATTGGAATCACCAAGAAAATCACCAGCAAAATAAAAAGACAGCAGATGATGT
Organism: Spodoptera frugiperda; assembly: GCF_023101765.2. NCBI lineage: Eukaryota > Metazoa > Arthropoda > Insecta > Lepidoptera > Noctuidae > Spodoptera > Spodoptera frugiperda. The sequence continues at coordinate 1,958,245 of NC_064229.1, read as the reverse complement.
CATCATACTATAGATAATTTAATTATTTTAATAGAAAAACATAATAAAGGAACTGCTCTCTCGTTTACCGTAACACGCCCGCTCCCGTACGAAAACAGTTAAATAGGCTGTAACATTTGTTTCTCATGTTTTCATACGTTTCATATTCAATATTAATTTGTCCAAGATCGTAATTATGAGCAAAATGTACGTGCTATACGAACAAACGAAAATTACCAATAGGAAACACAAAAATAAAATTTAAAAATTTTGAATAGAAATACAAACTCTAAGTAAAATGTACGTGCCAATCTGCCTAAATAAGGTCTTATGAAACTAAAACAAACGTTGCCGCCTAACTAAATTTTCCTATATATTTCAAAAAGTGCAAGATATAGGTACGAGCTTGGATAATTAAACGCACAATTTTTTCCATGGAGAAAAATCTCGAAAATTTTCAACTGTTTTTTCTTTAAACAAACAAACGGTACAACCTCTTTACGGTGTGCCCACTCACACAAGATGACAATCGGAGATCGTCAAGAAATAGAAATGTCACAATTGTAATCGATTGACATTTTATAAATGATATTACCGTCCGAAAGAAAAGGTACGTTGACCTCACGCCTCAAAGATTCCGATTTCTTGATCGATGATTGAAGTCTTGTCTAAAGGCTCATACTCTCTTTTACTAACGACACTAACATAAAAGGAAACATTGTTCTCTGTCTCTTTACTAACCATCTTAATGTCGCTTATAGTCGTAATACTTCTCACGAACAGGTTAATATTAACTACAGCTGGGCCATCTGTTAAAACGTTCCAGACAAATCAATAAAAAAAAGTTCAGTATCCTACCAACCAGTCCATTGATTAAACGATTAAAATTGTATCAATCTGATGGCGGCTTTAGGCAACCATTCAATAAAGCATTTTATATTCTATTCTTAGAATAAGTGTAATGAAAAGAAAAATTTTAATAATGACAAGATGTTTTAAATCTTTTCAAAATTAAACCTGACAGTAAAAATACAGATAAATAAGGATCATAATAAGAAATAGACTGCCATTAAAAATAAAGATTTTAATTCCTAACAAATATTATGATTAAACATTCAATTTACTACACGATTATAAATTGTTATTTAGAAAAACGATAGCTCCCAAACATGTCTAGGTTAAACCGATTTGAGTTTAATCTAATGTGTTGGGAAACGGTTAACGTTCGCGTTCGCGTGTAAGTTAACATCAATAATTCAACGTTTATTCACGTAAATAGGTAGCCAAAGGGAAATTAATAGTTTATTATTAATATTGTTACTCGCTTCTAAAGGATAATAATGGTAAAAAACCTATAAGGTTTAATAATAGGTTAGAAATCAATGAATTTATCGAAAACATCTACTAGAAATTTCCAGCCTAATTATAGGCTAGAGTTTGAGAGAAAACAAAAAGAATATAATGCTTTGTTCAATTATTAATGATTGATATTGAGTTTCAATATAGAATAGAGGTTTAATGAACAATAAACTATTTGAAATATAAGTGTAATAAAAGGTAAACTATTTATAAAGCCATTTCAAAGGAGAAAGAAGTGAGTTGCTTGTAAATGGTTCAATACGGTACACAGTGTACTTGACAGCCGAGCACCGCAAATAGAATGTTTATAAACAGGGCTGGCGACTAACTACACTCTGTTATTGCTTCCCTAAAAATACATTTTACCTTTAGACAAAGAACTTACTAGAAAAACCGTTACAAATGAGAAAAATCCTTAACCTTTGTGGTTATTACTTCAAAGACTGATCACAAGGCGCTGTTTTTTGTTCATGACACGACATTCCTACATAATTTCCCACTAAACAACTTTCAAAAGCACACTTCCTTACACAACCTTACAAAAACACATTTAGCAAAAAATAACCTCAAAAAACATGAAAAGAAAATAAATAACCTTTTCATCAACACTCGCGAATTGTACGAAAACAGAAAACAACAGTCTCTTTAATATCTATGTATTTCAAAGACTCTGAAGCGAGCTGGACCTGATATTTTTAGAGCATGAATAATTGATTAAGAAAAGCGGCAACCCTGACTCATTAGAAGGGTGATTAATGGAACCTTTGTGGAACCTTTTGGGGTCAATTCAATGGTGGCAGACGTCGGCGACAATGAATGAAAAGAAACTTGGAACGTATGTGATTAATTTTATCGCGGACATTGTTGAGGAAATAATTAGCGTAGAAATGTACCTGGTAACAATTTGGCAGTGCATGTTGATGAGATTGGTATTTAGTTATAGCAGTATGGAATTATGCCCAGTATATGGCAATAGGCTCAAGTCTATTACATGGGATTTATAATATAAATGTGTGAAAAGTAGGTGTGCATTGTACAGTGGCATTACGTGCCGTAATGTGCACCTCTGCCTACCCCGTCGAGGATAAAAATGTGTGGCGTTACGTTGCGTATATACGAATAGTCCTTCTACTCTTTGTTTTTTAATTATTGAAACTAGTCAGTAATAAGTTATCAAGAGGGAACAACAAATCCTGTTTCTATGGATAGATCTTTGTTTATTTTTACATAGAACTATCTTACTTTTTACAACTCCAAACATCAATATTAAAGAGTATAACCGAGCTAAGTACATCTCATAAAATTCGCTTTTACAACGTGAGTTTATGACTTTTATATGTAACGTAGCACTCAAACGATTACTAACAATACAACAGGGAGAATTGCTATTAATTTCCTGCAATTTTTTTACAATTCTTATTCTTATCTCATCAAGGAGGATGGTGTCATTTTGCGCTCCACCTCACTTATCCAATCTCGCATACAGAGCTTAAGTGATGAATAACTTCTCTCACATTTGTATATAAAACGGTTGAAGTCCAAGTGTAATGGATAAATTGAGTTCCATGATTTGTGGATATGATTCCATTGAAGGAACAGTATCTAGGAAGGTTGTAATGTCAGTAGCGTGATGATGACAAATGCGACGGAACCAGTCAGATAACACGTTGAGTTGAATTATTTGTATCCCTAAAGACTCGCCTTCATCTCTTACAGTCAGTTGCAGGAACGATCATTAAATTTTTAAAGTGACTTTAAATATTAATGAAGCTTTAAAGTGTTGCACAAAGAAGTATTTCTATCTCATTTTAATGCCGGATTAACTTTAATTAAAGAAACGTCAAATCGGGACTTTAGCCTATTTTTTACGTTGCACAAAACGTCATTAGCGCTAAAGGAGCATTAAATTGACAGTTTGGGGTTATAATTTTTAATGCCTAGTCAAACATCCATTAAACTTGTTATTAAACTCTGAATTCTTTTGTAAATAGTGCTAGTAATATTTTTTTACTTTATTACAGTATTATTTTGTCCCTTTCATCTTTATCCGCTCCTTCCACGACGACGTCGTGTAATTCCAGATAGGATAAATTTATTTGAAAAACATGACGGAGAAGAGTTTCGTGTGAGATACAGGATTTCTAAAGCTTTACACATTTGCGAGATACTCAATTTACAAACAAACTCGAAGAAATAGAGCCATCGATGGCCTCACATAGTTATTGATATGTTTGAGATTCTTCGCTACTGGATCTGCCGAAGATCAGCTTCCTGCCAAACATAGGCCTTCCTTAGTGTTAACAACCACTAGCAACACCAGACAGATATAATGTAGGATGTAATTATAATATAATAGTATTTAATTACTGAGTACTATTCATAGGAATAAATATATTAAACCTTTTTCGTCATTTCATATTAAACCTTTTTCGTCATTTCATAGACTACATAAACTGTTTAAAATAAATGTTAGCTGACATGGAACGTCAAATGATATATTTAAAAACCGGCCAAGTGCGAGTCGGACTCGCCCATGAAGGGTTCCGTAACAGCAAGTAGATGACATATTATAAAAGTTACAAAATAACTTGGTTTTACATAGTGTTTGTATGAACGACAAAATTATATTTACGGTTTTTGATATCTCGTTCAAACCAATTTTCGTTGTTAGTTTCTATTGAAATCTACACCATATATTTTTTTTTGTTTTTTCACTCTCTTATTTTAAAAGTTAGAGGGGGGGGGGGGCACTCATTTTTCCTCTTTGGAAGCGTCTAACTTTCAAACGGTTGATTTTGACGAAAAATGGTTTTGGGAACCTTTTGGATGGGTGTCTATGGATATGTCTTTTTTAAAGACATTACTTTAAAAAAGACATATCCATAGACACCCATCACGGGTATGTTAGCTGAAACAAATTTTTTTTAAACAGTTCCATGTATGGATGTAAAAACCCTTTAATTTTTAAATTTAATAATTTTTATTCAAAATTCGAATAGCGGTTATCGAAATACATCAACCTACAGAGTTTCAACTATGTAGGCCCAACAGTTTCGGAAATAAATGGCTGTGACATACGGACGGACAGACAGACAGACAAACATGACGAATCTATAAGGGTTCCGTTTTTTGCCATTGGCTACGGAACCCTAAAAATGGCGGAAAATAATTAATTCGAATATTGGTCGATACCAATATTAAATATTAAATACGCTGTTACGATACCAATGAAAGATAATTCAACACCACATTAAAGCAATTGATAATATTTTTATCGTAAAAAATTGGATTTTTCCTAAATACAGAGATGACAGAAACGCTCATGATGTCAATATTGACAACTAGGGCTGGCGATCTAGGAATTTCTTCCCGCGAACCAAAAAGGTTGATACCTATTTTAAATCGGAACACATAATTGAATCGGTCAGTGAATTAGAATAAGATTTGATATTTATATGTATTCCACTATTAAGATACTACAAAAAACATTTAATAGTAGCTAATTAAATTAACACATATGCTTAATCTGTCAAATATAGAGATATTTAATCAAATACAAAATATAGATATAGCTATTACGTAAATAATGTAATTAGCTCTGAAAAAACTCATAACTGAGTCTTAATTTACAAGTAACTAAGTAGTAACAAATGGTATTGTATTGATTTTTATAGTGTCCTTTAACTACATGAAATAAATCCAAACACAATCGATAAATCGTCATTTTAAAAAATCGGTTTCTTTCGAAGCGGGATTCGCTTCCTTCCATCCTTAATGACAATTTACATTCAATCAGTTCCAGAGAGTATACAAATACTACGTAATCAGTTCATTCAAAATATGTGTTTTAACTTGCAACACTTTTTAATGTCGTCTTTAGTTAAAGTCCCATTAAAGGGACCCGCAACAGTTTTGTGCAACGTCTTTAAATTTAATGGAATATTAGCGATAATGACGGATTAACTAATGTCGAATTTAAAGACAGTTTTCTGCAACTGACTGTTAGCCAATAGATATCTAAATAAAGGGAAGCAAAGAGGTTACAAGCCTCTCCTCTGACTTGCACATTTCCACGAACCTCTTAAAGTGTAAATGCCATTTCCATTAACGAGAAAACTGTACAGAATCATAAAAATCACGCTCAGGGAGGCTCCGTGAAATGTTCTTCCATTACAGATTCCCGCGTTCCCGCGCAAAGTTGTAAAAATAAAGATGGCGGAAAAAAATCGCGGCGTGATTTATGGTTTTCACGTAACGCTCCTCTTTTGTTACGCAATGAACTTGTGGAAATTACGAGATGTAGCACTTGAGTGGCACTCCGATGCTTTTTTGTGTATCTCTCGAGAAAACCAATCTCGTTGAGATATCTTAATATATTCTAGATAATGAACAGCGTGATGTAATCTATGGCCACAGGAAATAATAATAGTGGTGCCTGTGGTTTTATTATGCCTAGTTTCCTGTGAAACATTATTAGTAAACAAAATATATTTTATGCATATCTTCATTCTGAAATAATAACATAATCTGAAACGTCTTCGTAAAGAAATCGATCGCACCTATGAGGAATAAAATACACATACATAGGTAGTACGAGTACAAATAACGTTACGATGTTTTTCCCCACAATATCAAGAATCAAGCTAATGTGTTCCGACAGCCAGACAAACGACTTCCCTTTAATAGCCAAGATATTAGATAAAAACCTTTCAAACAACACACACACTATAGAAAAATGACTACGCTTCAATACACAATACGAAAAAGACGGATTTTTGACATGGATATTGAAAGAGGTGAGCACGACCTACTAGATGTGACCTACAGAATAAATGAATAAACAGATACACTATTTCACATTGACGAAGATGAAAAGAATTCATGAATATAACATATCTTGTTAGAGAATAATAATATAATAACTATATATTTGTAACAAATCAATAAGAAAGTCAGAAAGGGCAAAGATCGCATACCAAATAAATCGTTTGACAGTTTTAAATATGTAACTAGAAAATATTTGGAGTGACGCCAAAAGTATTGACCGGAGGAAACATTGGCTGCAGTAATTGAACTTTTATTAACAGAAGACAACAAAAACGTAACAAATTACTCGGATTACGACATTCAGCCTACACTAGCAGTTTGCGCACAATCCGTAGTTTATTTTAAGTCGCGTTCTCTTCCCGCCGTGGGTAGGTACTTGTGTGTACATGTGGTATGCACATTCCAGTCTCTAATATATTCATTGCAATACATTTTGTAAGTAAATGTTATCGATGCAGAATTTGGCAAAGCGTTGCTTTTAAATCTTTCACAAAACGCACCGCGGTGACTTTTTATTTCTTTTTTATTATCTCTGTAACTAAAGAGCCAGTTGGTTTGCGAATTTTATTTATATGTATGTTAGTTAAGAAAGTATATTTTTTGCGACCTTAAAGTTTTTTGAGAAAACTATTCGAACAAAATTAAAAATAGCATAGTCATTTACATAAAATAAAAGAAAAAAGTTGATATTTATATACATCGTGAGCGACTGTTTCTATCTTTTCAGTTTGAAAACAAAATTATAATTCAATCAGCAAGTTTATCGGTTTGTTAATATCATAACGTTGACAGTTAGTGTTTTCTAAGTAACTAGAATTAGCTGTGGTCTTAATGTCGTGGAAGCGATAGCTTTTTCAGATACCTAAAGATATTCTAGATTCTAGATAATATATTACAGTTCTTTTCTCCTATACCACTAAATCAAAGAAGAAACTTTAGTTATCAAATGAATATTCTATAGCATTTCATTAACAGTGATTACTTCAACAGACATTTTCAAAATCTTATATTATTAAGAGCGTAGACAGAGAAACATCTGTAGCCAGATACCCAATCATATTGCAATAACAAACTACCAAATTACTGTCTGACTTGAAAGGGCTAATAAACTATGATGAGAGAGCACCTGAATCAGATGTACAAATGCCAAGAATCTATTAAACACATCCGCCGATGTTAGTGCCAAATGTAGGGGTGATATACAAAGCATATAATATGTAGAAAACTTTGCCATCTTACTAATAAAGTTTATGAGTAAGTTTGTGTATATGTTTTTACTCAATCACGTCTACATGGTTGAATCAGGGGTTTTTGAAAAATCATTCAATGACTTCTTCCTTGGGTGAGGCGAGTAAGAGTGTCAGACTCTTGATGATTAAAAACCACCCTGTTCCTACTCCTGCTTTTCGAGCCGGAGCCCCGGTAAACCCGCTAGGTAATCCGCAGCTCCGAAAAACAGGGGCATATTACGGTCTGGAATAACACATAGGCTATATTTTATGTCATGGGAATGCGAGTGAAGCCGTTGACAGAAGCTAGTATGTTATATATGTAAGGGAGAAGAGCAGGTGAAGTAAATAGTGACTAATGGACAGACAACGTTGTTTGCACAAACATTACGGCACCATTAGGAAGACGCGTTTGTCATGCAACTACGAATTTGACTTGGCAGACGATGTGGTGGGTCTGAAGGGATTACGTTTTGTGTGTCGGTAAATATAGGATTTGGTTGCTATTCAATCTATTGTGTTATATGTTTAGAGATCTTTCTTAATGTGATTATAGTATTATAATGTGAATTATTTCGCGCAGAGATAAGTAAAAGTTTTTTTATGCAATGGGAAGCAAACTAGCATATGAGAAGTCACAGGTGCGTTGCCGGCCTTTTAAAAAGGAATACGCTATTTTCTTTCTTCTTGAAAGTATGAAGGTTGTATCGGTTCGGAAATACCACGGACGTCAGAACATTCCACAATTTTGCTGTGTGAGGCAGTAATTTAGAAAAACTGAATGTATAGCAAACACTTTTCCCGTCAAAGAAAGCTTACAAACAAACATTAAAACATCTAGAATCAGTACATGGAGACAAAGGGAAACATTTCAAAAGGCAAACTTAGAGACATAACAGTGTTATTATTTATCTCGGAGAAAATTGTCAGAAGGTGCCAACAGTTGGCATGAAAACCGACGATAAATGATTGTCGTGGCAATTCCAAGATGGCGGCCGTCTTTTGTTAGACCCTTAGAATTCTCAACGTTCTATATCTTCCTCACAAAGGTACAGATCTTAGCACTAAGTGCTTCTAAATAAAAAATACATTTATCATCATTCCTTTATATAAAAATACGTTTTTAGTATTTAATTGTAAGGTCAGTGGTTTTCTTTTTAACTTATTTTTAGTTGACCTTAGTTTTTCAAGAGATTGTATAAGAGGATCTCGTTTATTTTTGGTCAGGTGTATTGTTAAGTTATAAAAGACAAATCCTTTTAATTTTTACACTAGGATTTTCACCAGTGTCATGGGGTGCGTTCACAAACATACAAGTTCACATACACATGTGACCCGAAACAACAATTTATAGATCACACAAAGAGTTGCTCCGTTCAGGAATCGAACCCGCTACCCATTGTGCGGCAGCCAGTTGCCCAGCCACCGCGCCAACCGTGCAGTTGTCATTGAAAATAAAACACATTAAACTGGCAAAATTTCGTCTTAAAAACCGATTTCCAAAAAAAAACTTTCACCAATAAAAACTTCTTTTATCACTAAAGTACCTACTTTTTACTAAATTGTCCTACGACAACAAATCTTCGCCAAAGACTCCAAAATAAAAAATGGCCGCCAATAATAAATTCGACCGTTATTTTCGAACGAGACAAATATAAGAGCAGTAACTCTATTAATAATGGTGGCAACTAAAATATATTTTAGTTCCATAAATAGCTGATAGCCAAGACAACACATGTTTTGCACAGATGTGTGTCAAAATAAATGTGTCTGTGTCTATTATTACTTCATGATTTACAACATTAATCAAGTTTATTGTGTTCTCACGTTTTACGATTATGATTTCACATTACAGACATTTAGCTGTAATGTTTTGTTATTTCATGATTCCTAAACAAAGATTTGTAACTATAAAACTCCTATAACGTCACGCCTTTTATCCCCGAAGGGGTAGGCAGAGGTGTGCATTACGGCACGTAATGCCGCTATACAATGTACACCCACTTTTCACAATTTGTGTTATGTAATAGGGGGTGAGCCCATTGCCATATACTGGACACAATTCCAGACTCTGTGCTATTACTGAGAAATTTTCGAAAAACCGAAAAAAGCCCAGTAATGCTTTGCCCAACCCGAATCAAACCCGAGACCCCTTGTCCAGCAGTCGCACTTGCAACCACTCGACCTCGTTGGTAACAAATAACTATAAAATTGTATTAAAAATATCTGTTGAGTCATCCATTCTACTTTTTTCTCCTGGTCTTTTTCCATTTATGTTAAAGTTCTGACCAGATCCACTACCTATCCTCTACGACCTGCTAAAATTGAGACCACAGTTTTGCTCAGACCTGTCCATCTACTCTTCCTATCTCCCTAGACCATCCTATCTCCCTAGATCCTAAGCTATCGCTTCCACCACGGACCGAATGAAGCTGTAAGCGAAGCGAGGACTTACCAGTGCCATTGATGCCTGAAGGTCGGATCCTGGCGTCGTAACGCCCAGGACCCAGGATCTGATCGAGGATCTGCTTCTCTTTCTCTCGGAAATTTATCTTCCCACCGTTCATACATCTGTGGAGAGATTGAGGGTTTGTTAGTATGTTGATATGTTTTAAAGGGTGTCCCAACAAGAACGCAAGATTTAAATTTTAAATAAAACGCAGATATTTAAAAAAAAATCGTGAAAGCTTTATAATATCTTAAAGTAGAGAGGATGAGGTTATCTATGGAACAATACATCGGGCAGATGGCTGCCGCTGGTTTGCTGAAACATACGCGATCTTTCAATGAAATTTTCAATGACCGTTTTGCATAAATGCTGCGGTATTTCATTAATACAGCGTCCAATTTCCTTTTTAAGCTTGAGTCGTCGTCGGCTTATTCGCATAAACCATCGGACCCCAAAGAAAAAGTCTAATGGTGATAAATCACATGATCTAGGCGGCCAATTCTGGCCGTGAAAACGTGAAATAACACGACCGTGACATGACTGATGCAGCAATTCTATTGTTTCTCTGGTTGTATCCATGTGGCGCCATCTTGTTGAAACCACATTCCCTCCAAATCCATCTTCAATTCGAGGTACGAAAAGACTGCTTATCATTTTACGATACCGAAATTTATCTTTGCCACCGTTCATTTTCATCTGTAGGATTTTTACTAGATTATACTAACAAAAAATGAGGGTTTGTCAAACAATGATACTTCGAATGCCGCCAAATTTAAATCTTGCGTTCTTGTTGGGACACCCGTTATAAGGGTGATAGAAGAGGAGTTGTCGATTTGAATTTTCAATTAAGACCTAGACAGATGGATATCCGGAGCTGCGGACTACCTAGCGGGTTTACCGGAGCTCCGGCTTGAAAAGCAGGAGTAGGAACGGAGTGGTTTTTAGTCAGTAAGATTCAGTCAGTGGTTGATTTCCCCCTTAAATAAAAAGACAGATGGATATTCTATATCTCTTCATTTGATTTAATAATATATGTGAAGAATTATACGGGCGATCGATTTAAAGTATCTACTACAATATTCAATGTTATTTTTTTATTATACCACATCAAAGTTTTGCCATAGAAAATATTAGCAACATCTTTTCATAACCAAACATTTAAATGACCTTTGGTTTCCCACCCACGTCAACTAGTCAGAAGTTGCAAAAATGTGTTATTTTATCAAATGACATGTTAACTTCTTAGATGTTATAATGTATGGTTCAATTTATAAATGTCTATGTTATAATGTTGTTTCAGAATGTTGTTCTTGGCAGAGATCAACTTGATGGCAGGTAAATTATGCGTGGTTGGTTTTATGGGACCCATTTCCGTAGTGGACAAAGTCAGAATTTATAAAGCTTCCCGTAGACGGTGGAATATTAGATTTATTATTACGTTTTTATAGTTGAAAGTCTTTTGAAGTGGTAGGTTGATTGATGTCCTTGTGCATACACAGTACCACAGTATTGATTTTGACATTATCAGATAATCACCGGAGGCTCAATTTACCCCCTCCTCAATTTCCCCAATCCCCGAATCCCCAACATCAATCCCATAAAAAAGAAATTATTTAGTAAGAATTACAATCAAACCTAACTGACAAACACTGCCAGTTGTTTTGTGTTATAAGTCGTTAACGAGACGGATCACCTGATGGTACTTAAGCAATCGCTGCCGTCCATGGACACCCGAAACACCAGGGGCGTTACAAGTGCGTTGCCGGCCTTTTGGGGGTTAGGAATTTAAGTGTTATTGGGTCTCTAAGGAATTAGAGATTGGGAAGATTGTGAAAGGTTTTACAGACCTCAAATTAATATATATTACTTAGAAATGCCCTACCCTATCAAATAAAGACAAATTCCAATAACTCTTTACTCGGCCCCGAAACCTAGAGCTATCTGCAAACTAATCTGTCATTGTCTAGCGCAATAAAATACAATGATGATTTAATGTATACTATTATAATTTTAGAACTGTCTGATGTTTTATATACTCGTATTTCTCCCGAGAAATATTTCCACAGGTACTTTGTATAAATAAATTATAACAGTTTTTATTTATTAACTACTACATTCCTTTCTTTGTTTTCACAGTCGCTATGGATTTTTTTGTAAAGATACTCAAATTAGACGTACGTTTATAAATGTTTATTTATGTTTTGTGTAAGATTTATACCTGAGAGGAATGTCACCTCTAGATTCTTTATAATTTTTATACATAATACCAGATTCTTTCTTTTATGTGTATTTTTAGGAGAGGGCGCTGCTTTTCGGTCTCTGTCAAATGTGTAATAAGACCCTTGGCCTATGACACCCACAGAAATGAATTAGAGTTGTAAGTGGTGACAAACATACTTTGCTCCTGCGTTCTGTCACACGGTTAAAAACATGAAGCAAATACAAAGAGGAGATGTCCCTTTAACATAATGCGTGACACTTTATGGGAAGCGCGGGCCATAGCAAACCACATCCCTTTCTACTTTCCATCTAGCGCTCTCATACTGCAAAAACGTAGCCAATTGTCCACATTTTAGTGTGCAGTGCACAATCATACTATGTGTCTCCTCTTTGTACTTGCTTCATGGCTAACACACATATCATGCTAATCGGCAATTTAACTATGATTTTATGATCTTAAAGGACTATGAATATGTGAAAACCAAGAATATCATGTCTATTGAACACGCACAGTGATAAAGTAAACTTCTTGAGGACATGGGGAGTCGGGGGCCCTTCAAAAGAAGTGATAAATTATATTATTTATGATAAAGTAGGGAAAACAAATTGTGTTTGTGTGTGTGTGTGTGTGTGTGTGTGTGTGTGTGTGTGTGTGTGTGTGTGTGTCAAAGTTCTTGGCCTAGTTCGAATCTAAGTACGTCAAAATGTTTTAACTTAAAGGTTTGTACGAGGTGTTAAGACACCTGAAATGTTTATAAAGTCTTGTACTAGGTTTCTTTCGAGTTGTGTGCTATATTATGTTATTTTATCTTACTAATATTATAATGCGAAGACAGTTTGTTTGTGTATGTTTTTGCTACTCAATAACGTCAAAACGGCTTTTTTAGAGGTTGGGGTAATAGATATTTGAATAGTGGCTTTCAGAACAGTGGCCTTTTGAATAACGACTGATAGGAATCAGGGAATTATCTCACTAGCGTAGATAATGACTAGGAATAACACATAGGCTACTTTTTTACGCGGGAGAAACCGCTATTAAAAGCTAGTGTTCCTATAATTTACCGTGACCATTGACTAAGAGACTAAATTCCCAGTTTATGAAAATACTACTATTACAGATTGTAAGAGATTATCTCATTAAAACACAATTTTCCAAAACCCAAGTAACAGTAAATGAGCTATCGTATTGTAATAGCCTATTAATATTTAAACGTTAGTTAACGAAGTTTCGAAGTCTGATGAAGTAGCCAGTAGCCAAGTGTTCAGTTTAAAATAATTCATGAGACGTAGACGTAGCGTAAAATAATTTATTTTACAAACATGTCACTGTGGCTCGGCAGAGGTTCATTTGTTTTGACAGGCCTGTCATGGCGGCTAATTGTAAATGCAGAAAAGTGACAGTTTTAAACAAAGGTGAAATTGGGAAATAAATAAATCACCTGAATTCTTTAAATAAATGGTTTTTGAGTGGCATGTTGAATGATTTTTGTTTATTTTGTTGTGGCGGCCATGACGGTAGTTTAGCGGGTTTAGCAGGGTTAACACGGAGCACAATTTTAGATCACATATATAATATGTATTGTAAAAATAATATATAATGTAAACCAGGGATAAATTAAGCTTCGACTAATGAGACAGTCAGAATATACCTCAAAAACAAATTGAGTTTGATCGAGACCAATAAAGGGACATACAAATGTAATACAAAATGTCACTCATAAAACGATTGTGTACTCGTAGATCCCATTACACGGTGCTTACACCTCTGTGGAGACAATGACGTCTGAGTTTGTTTCGGCATTTCTTCTCAGAATAGGCCGTTAGGAAATGCCGTGCTCATCTAAAATAATTTTGACGTGTAAAACTGCTCTTTTGTAACCTATTTACAAAAATAAATTTATTGTTTCATTGTTTCATTGCCTCTTAGGTATCCGAAACGAAACCTAGACATAAAAATAACTCACGTAATTGTCCAAATAAATCTAGTCTAGTCTGAAATTAAATAATAGTGGTGTGGCATGAAAAAATTGCCGAGTAATTTAAGCGTAGAGAGAATATTACTCAGTTGAGTGGTGGGCGGGTTTGGGCGGACTCTCTGGGCAAACGCTGTGTGATAGTTTGCACTGTATTTTTAAGATTATATATCATTAATATCACGACCGTTAGTGGCCAAAAAGGGTAAGGAGAAGTGTTTAAGGAATACACCGTCTTATCGTTAGCCAGGCGTGGATAATTTTGGTCTGTAATAATTAGTGAGTCCTTATTACAATTAGCGATAATTGTACATCAGACATGGCAACTAGATGTAACTGAATACATATTTCTAAATTGAAAAATAATACATCTTTAGCTGACACTTATAGTCCAAGATCGGTAATCGATCGGTGACCTATCGATCAATCAGCTAAGAGATATTCATAATTCAAAGATTATAATCGTAAATCTGCCCTAGTAAATAATATATATACTGTTTTATTTGTATACCTATTGGTTTTAATGGTAAGTAATAGAAATACATTGTATTACTTACCATTAAAACCAATATGTATAGATGAAATATGTATATATCTCAATTAAATTATACAGTTACGATAAATAATAATTTGCTTTTGATTTGTTACATACTCATTAAAATTATTTATTCATTTATAATACTCGTATGTAATTTATGTAATTTACATCAAATGTTATCAGTACTATAATATTATTAGATGTACATTTTGGAATCGTGCCCGGTGTTTGCCAATACATACTACATGTTATGAAGGGAATAATATTTACTTAGCTGGTGAAAAATGGAAGTACGAGTACAACAAGTATGAAAATTTCAATAAATTTGATTATAAGTACAATTTATTTACACTAACTGCACGTATTACTTTAAAATTTTGTTATCTCCATTTGATTTTATACTAAAGTCTCCAAATCCTCCTTTAATAATACGTATGCATATTTGTTACATATTTACGCTAAAAACGCTTCACAAATGTATGACAAATTATTACCACGGTAGATTATAGTCAAGAAAAAGATTATTTCAGGAAGTTATACATTTTTCCCGGGCAACGACTGGTCAGTAAAATGACGAACATTACAGTTACGTAGGGCGACTGTTTATTTTATTTTCGTAGCCCAGTAAACTATTATTTACGGTTCATACAATGTTACATCACGGTTCAGTAAACATGGTGTCCGGTAGCCATAATAAATAAATCTTTTCGAACAAAACTCGTGAAATAATGTATAGACATGTCAAATACAAAAGTTGGCCACTAGTTTACATTGTTGTGTCGCGAAACTTCTTCTAATAAATAAATCATAAAGTAAAGTAACTAGTTTCAGGGCACGTGTACTCGTATACAAGGAACTTTCAGTTGTTTGTCTGGCTTCATCTGCAGTATGGGTCACGGGCTAAGAGATCTGACGGGGTCTAAAAATCTCTTCTGTGTCAGATGACAAGTGACAGATGACAGAAGTCGCACATAGACGATCGTCGAGCAAATCAACGGATGACGTTATAAATCCTACATTGAACAAATGAAGTTGGTCTCCGATTGAAATCGATGGGTAGAAAATACCAAACACAACAGTTTTTTTATGCAACACGTAAACAAGCAGACGTATCACCTGATGGTAAGCAATCGCCGCCGGCCATGGACACTTGAAACACCAGAGGCGTTACAAGTGTACACCCCTTCCCAATTTCCAACAACCCTTAAATTCCTAAATCCCAAGAATCTGGAATTACGCGTGTCCATGGACGGCAGCGATTGCTTACCACCAGGTGATCCGTCTGTTTTATCGGTTTCTACTATAAAAATATTTTTTTTTTTTTTTTTTTTTTTTTTGTTAAATGGGACGACGTTTGGCCGCTATCTCACCTGATGGTAAGTGATGATGTGGCCTACGATGGAGCACGTCTGCCCATTAGCAACCTATTCACTCGGGCTTTGAAGACACCCAGGTTATACCCATCAGGAAACACAGACTCCGGCAAGGAGTTCCACTCCCTAGCAGTTCGCACAAGGAAGCTTGAAGCGAAGCGCTTCGTGCGTGTGGGTGGGATATCCACCATGAATCGGTGACGCCTCGCCGATTGTCTTGTGGTTCGATGATGGAAAGGACTAGGAGGAATCAAGTTGTGCAATTCCCCCGCACACTCTCCGAAATGTATCCGGTAAAAAACGGAAAGGCTTGCGACCTTGCGCCTGTGTTCAAGGCTTTGAAGCCGGGCCTCCACAAGCGCATCATCGTTGATGAGCTTCTTGGCACGCCTTTCAATGTGTTCGAGCGCATCCAGCTGGCATTTAGCCGAGCCGTCCCAAAGGTGAGAACAGTACTCCATACATGACCGAACCTGCGCTTGGTACAGGCTCAGCAGTTGTTCTGCTCTGTTATAAAATAATAGATACTTACTCTGTGAGGTGAATGATAAGCAGTAACAGGAATACGAGGGCACATGATGGCCGCGGGATGTCCATCCTCCGTCTGCAACAAACAACATATTTCATAAATATTTACAGACTAATTGCTTTATTATTATAGAATATAAGAAAATCCGAGCGTGAGGTAAAGGTAAAAAAAAATGAATGGAATATTAAAACTTTTGGCCCACACCAGGATGTTCTCCCATGTCGTGGGTGCGTGCGTTTACAAACATACAGTTTCATATATATATATATATATATATATAACACCCAAACCCGAAGCAACGATTTATGGAACACATAAAGAGTTACTCCGTGCGGGAATCGAACCTGCTATAACAGTTGCACGACAACCAGTTGCCCAGATAATATGACACTTAATTATTATGTTATCGGCTTACACGACGCGGCGATTGTCGCACTACTACTCGATCGTCGCGTCGTGTGTCGCGGAATGCTACTCATGAATATGAGCCTCTAGCATGGCTTGAAACTAGTCGAGTTCCTCGTCAAACAGTTACGTGAGTAAGCCGATAACATAATAATTAATTTAGTATGTCTCACGAAAGTAATAATAAAATGTGACACTTAAACGTTCAACATTTCTTGGCCCTGCAGCTTTACGAAGGATCTACATACATATTTATGACGAGCAAGATTTTTCTTATATACATGTCTGTCTGTGTGTATATGTGAGCTGAGCTTCCATTGGAGCTGTGAGCTGTGAGCAGCTGTGACCTCCAATTGGAATGTGTATTACTTACTTCAATACTACATGTAACTAACGACATTTAAACACGGATTGCATTCATTTTCTCATCTCGCAAACGGATGCAACTTTGCGATGCAGTTAGATTTAGTTTAGCTTGATGGCCGTACGGTAAACTAACATTATTCTATTAACCAATTACTATTCATATCCTTTGACCAGTGCCGTATGCAAAATACAGTCCGATAGGCATGACAATATACACGTATAGGTACCGTACTAAATATAATTATGTCTTAAGGTAAAATAACTATCGTGAAAATTGGTTATTAATTGTCTGAAAGGTCTAGCAGATATAACGAAAGATTTAATAATTATGTGATTATTATATTAATAAGTGACAAGACTATTACACTCCGGGCGATCTTCCAGTTTCCACATTATTTATGGGAATTCCCTAATTTCAATTATGCGAAGAATGTCTAGTATTAATTGACCAATTTTCCACCAGAGATGTGCTATGCAGCTATGCTAAGAAGATGTAATAGCTAAGTTGTGACATTATGTGACCGTTTCCACTGATACTAAACTATGTAGCTGTGTGAGGAAGTTTCGCAGTTTGAGTATGCAATATATCGATAGTAGGGAAGCCATCCAAAGCACTCATTCATAGTACGCATCTTTCCATATAGCTTAGCTGAGTCCGTTTCCACCAGTGCTAAGCTATTTGTATCAATGAATATGATTGGTGGCAGCCAAACGCATCCACAGCAACGTAACATACCACATTTCTGGTGGAAAAGCACCTTAAGAAAACTATCACGTACTTAATAAAGACTTCAGTAAAAACCTTTCAACATCTACAAAGCTCCTTGACAACAAATAGCAGAACAACAAAACCTCATAAATAAAACCAATACTCCAACTGTGGACGGATTCAATCAAAACTGCGAGGACACTAGAGAAATGTCATTAAAAATCCCATTTTACAAGTTGCGCGTTACGTGCGGGCGGCCATCATTTATTCAAGATGGCGGCGGTCCAAGCGAGTGCAGTCGGTGCGATGCACTATGCTCTTTATTTATAATACAGCGCAGAGAGGTCGGGAGTCGGGAGGACGACCCAATTACCTTGCAATATACAGCCCATTTACATTGATAAACGCTGTAGTTTGTTTGTGTTGTATATTTATAGTTGTTTGTTTGTTTATAATTGGTAATTGGATTTAGTTTTGCTGATGGTGGGCCTTTGTCTATGTGCGGGTCTACAGACGGCAGTATAACTTCCCGCCGGACCAGAAACAGACCCGTACGTGCGGTGCGACGCGTACCTCGCGCGAAAGAAAAAGAGCCATCAGATGACCACAGATGGGGCCCCATCTGTAGTAGGGCTGATCCGGGGCTGTGGACTACGCGGGTTACTGCGTAAAGCAGGACTAGGAACGGGGTGGTTTTTAGTCAGTAAGAGTCTGACAGTCCCTCTCGTCATTGGATGTTTTTCCCCTTAAAAAAGCCTTTGCCTATAGAATCTGCACATTTATTTTCTTTTTTAGATTAAAACTGTGTGTTGTTCGCAAAGAATTATTATCTGAATGCTTTTAACTCTCCTCGGTTTTATATTCTGAATATTTTTCCATGTTTTCTTTCTGTAGTGGTATAGCGTACAATTTGCATTGAAGCTGTGAGCCATTACTAACTACAACATCTCGCTCTTGTTTACAAAAAATAAAGTATCTTTATGCTGCACTAATCCTTAACTAGACCAGATTTCTAGCTACGATATAAAACCTAATCTACATAAAATAAACTAATCAAAAATCAAGAAAACGAGAACATTTAAACAACTTTTCTTTTTAACAAAATCTGATATAATTAAAGTAGCAACACGCTACGGAAATCCATTAACCAAGCAACTGTTTGAGAAAGCCTCCATTCGTCTACCCTTCAGTTGTTTTCGCGTCAATTATTTAATCAAATAATTACAGAACACAATCTTGATAGACATCGATTTCTTTCCCAACTCGTTATTTGGGACGGCGCCGCGTGACGCAGCATGTTTTTGATTTATGAACTCTTTTTTCCTTCTTTTTGTTGTTAAGGATAATACTGAAACAGCCAGTTGGCGTGTTCTGTAATTCTCTGTTGTTATTTACAGATTAATTAATTTGTTTAAAAATAAGAAGAAAAGAAAAAATTGTTTACAAACTCATGTTCTTGGATTAAAATAAAAAATAAAAGCAACATTAATTAAAAATAACAGTTTACTCACGTAAATATATTGAGAAAAGCTCTACTAGTTTCGAGTCACAAAGGGACTCTTCCTCATGAGCAGCGTACGCGGCAACATCGCGCAGCCTATGTAGGCCGTGAATCGAAACTAGTAAAGATCTCTCAGTATATTTACGCGAATAAACCGTTATTTTTAGTAAACATTTTAAAGATAAAATAAATAATAAACTTTGGACAATAATTTTTAATTTCGAATAAGACTCGAAGGCAAAACAGATTTCGATTTAAAAAAATCGATTAATATTAATACGAGAGCCGGAGTGATGCGTCGTGATCCCTCAGGAAATCTAATTTATAAAACCTTCCGATCGTAAATCGATTGGGGATTGCGAGGTTTGATCCCTTGAGCCTTCATTCGGGAAATTATAATTTCATATCATGAGATCTAAGATCCGCCCTCATGAGTTGATTGGTTGCGAGTGCGACTATTGAACGGGAACTCCCAGGGCATCTTATTACATTTCCCATTTAAATTATTTTAAATTTCGTTTAAAAAATAGTCACCATAAACGACCTACAAATTGGCCACTGCTGACCAAAGGCCTCTTCTCACACGGAGAAGGTTTGAGCATTAATCACCACGCTTGCTCAAAGCGGGCTGGCTCAAATTTCAAACTTATAACTCGGAAAAAGTCACATTGGTACTTGCCATTGGTAGATTTTGAACTCTCATGCATGAAAATCGGGTGTCTTAAACCTCCAGGCTACCAAGACATTAATGTTTAAAATTTAGACTTTATTTTTAATTATACTCGTTTGATTGATGGACAAACATCCAAACAAACACACAAACTCTCACAATTTCAATATTAGTGTCAAGTGTGATAATTCACGCCTTATCCTTTAAACTTTAATGGGTAGACAGAAACCACAACGCGATTCTCAGTTATTATCGATTCAATTAACAGAGATTATTTTAATCTCCACACAATTTAAGCTACGGCCATAAAATACAAAAGCATTTTGAAACAAAGTAATGGCCGCCCTAAATACTTAAACTGCCCTTAAAATATATATATTCGGTTAATTTAGGAATAGGGCCAAATATTTGAGTTTGTGAACACGCGAATATTTAATCAGCTACCCGCTGGGACCCGCTGACGAAGTTTCGTTTACTTAATGAAGATTTGAACTCGTTTAAAGTATTTTGTTTATGCAGTCAGTCATTTTGTGGCATAATGACTGCCCGTGGATTTACCCGTCTAGTCAAATAATCGCGACGCTAAATAGATTTTTAAGATTACTACATGACAGTCCATTTGGGCCTACTTTACATAAACGACATGATCTCCATATATGCCAGGTAAGTTGGGTAACCAAAGATTTCAATCTGCATTATCCCAATTGTTATATAATAGCATTGTGAGATCTAAGATCTCATATTAAAAAAATCGAATACAATATCAAAATTAAAATAAAATGTCAAATAAAAAAAAAACGAAGAGTAAATACAAATATCTGCACCATGTTTGCCTGAAAATATTTTCTTACAAAGCTAGTTTACACAAAACCGCTGAAAACTATCGTTCACAAACTTTACAATCACTTTGGCCGCCATGTTGCTGTCAGGAAACGGAAGTAAACACATTAACGGAGGCGTCATCTAGCGTGCACTCAGGTAAACTAATAAAACTATTCCAACTAGCTGCTAACTAGGCTCAACAGCCTTGAACTGTTATTCCTAACTTATTGTATGAACTATCTAAGGTCGCGCAATTTTTTTTTTTCAGTTTCGAATTATCTCAATTAAAGCAGTAAGTCTGAAAGAGAGATGATTGTGTAGTAGAGTTAGCCACCCTTATTACGTAGGGTTTCAAAATATACCTTCTACATACATAACCAAAATAAAAACCAACTTCAAAAAGTCATGACTTTTTCACTGATAAAACCCTACGAAAACTACATTTTAAAATTCCACGATTTTTTTCGTTGCGCATGTCCTATTAGGGCTATTCAAAGATTAGGCATTTGCTACGCCGTAGCAGTTTTCGTAGCACTGCTACGCCCACGTTACCGTTCGTAGCGGATTACCTATACGCTACGAAATACCATTCAGGGCGTAGCATAAAAATTGGATTTTTCCAATCCCGTTACCGGGATTTTATTCAGGAGCGACAGAAATCCAAAAATACCCTGCGTTTCGTAGTATCGTAGAATTTTTTGTAGTCATTCTAGTATTTTGCGTTTTACTACGAACGTATGTGTATTTTTATAATAACTATCGTGTGACATACTAAATCAACTAAAAATCACGGTTTAATCACGTAAACGGCCTATAGAGTAGGCTGCTCGCACTTCTGCGCACGCTACTCATAATGAAGAGTCCCTCTGTGACTCGAAACTAGTAGAGCTTTCTCTATTAATATACGTGAGTAAACCGTGATTTTTACTTAATTTATTTGTGTGTACTTGTTAAGATTATTTTTTGTGTTATACGTTTATATTTGCCCTGTGAATTGTACTGCTATATATCAACTAACTAACTAGCTGGACAGTCTGTCTGTCTTCAGTTATCAAACATGTTTGATTAATGGTCACACTTGAAACAAAATGTTTGACTTTGAACTATTATTCATTATTTATTTTGGCAGCAACAATAGCTGGCGCTTAGTAAAAAAAATGTCACGAAAATATTTTTTTCTTTGTGCAAAATACTATTATTTAGTGAGGGATCAAACTAAGCGCAGCTGATAACAGACGAGAGAGATCATTAACTAGTTTAAAAATAGAACTAAAAAATGTACAATGCGTACTGCGCCAGCGCATGAGTAGGCGCCATTACACAGTAATGATGATTGACGAAATAAATATGAGTTAGGATTTTTTGACAATTCTTCATAATTTTTAGTTGTATGTGTTAAAGTCGGGGCTGAAGGTTCTTATAAAAGAAAAAAACATGAATGTAATAGATACCTATTAGCCAAAGCCAGGAGGTACTTCTGTGTTACTTCTAAATTAAACACCGTAATGATGAGTACTTCTTCAGTATATGTTTATTTACGTAGGTAATGCAAGATTATCTCCAGATGTAATGCATCAAGTGCAATGTTGCAATTGTTACCAATATCATGCTTGTTGGTTGGTTTTACTGGCTGATGAGAGGCTAGGAGTAATATAGAATACTTGTGATACTTCTAAAAATACGTTACACAGATGTCTAACACGTATTGTTTTCGGAGAGTACTTAATACATCGACACCAGACATAATTATGTGCATTTGCTTGCTTAAATTCTGTGGCATGGGTGAAATAGCATCAAACGTCTGTGCCACACAATGTGAATACTTATAACAAAGTCAAAGTCAAAACATTTATTCCAATCAAACCATAAATAGGTAAATTAATTATGTACTATGTTATCAGCTTACTCGCGTATTTGTTTGACGAGGAACTCGACTAGTTTCAAGCCATGCTAGAGGCTCATATTCATGAACATCATAACATTACGTGAGTAAGCCGATAACATAGTAATTAATTTAGTATGTCTCACGAAAGTTACAATAAAATCATACATAAAAAGGTACTTTTGAAATGTCAATGATACCTAATAAGAACTAAAGAAAACAACCAAAATACTTAAAAACAAATCCTTTGACTCCCACTAATTGAGAATTTCCATAACACAAAAGCTTATCCACTATCCAAGTCAATAGACAAAACGTATATCATTAGTGGGGAAATAACGAGATGCATCTGTTTGTACCAGGGATGCTGACTTCCACCCAAGTAGGTACGTCTTCCTTTGAGAGATATAACCTTTAAACTTTAGATGAAAATGTCGGATGCTGAACATTTGATATTTCGAATGGAACCTATCCATACCGTTCTATCGACTGTCATGTTCATTTCAGATTGACATTTAATTTTCTCTGTAGATTGGAAACGTATTTAGATTTTCATTTATTGCAAATACTAGCTTTCCGCCGACATTTCTTCGCACATGGAATTTTACTGGGAAATCAGATTAGAAGGAGAGTATGTTGTGTTTGCAATGATAAGAAAATAAATTTTCAAATCAGTTGATTAAAATCGGAGCCTACGAATGCAAACAAACAATAAGTGAAGTGTAAATAATTAAATGTTATTAAACTGTATGTTGCGTTGTATATGTGCAACTCTGCCTACCCCTCCTAGGACTAAAAGTTATATATAATGATTCGTTACACTGTATATTACACACTGATTTTTTTGCGCATATATTTTTTTTGTCGTTATGCTTTTTATCCCTGAAGGGGCAATCACTCGGCCAACGAAGCAGTCTAAAAAGGCGAAGTTTTTAAAATACCTAAACTAAAATACCATATTTAATTATTAATTCACATATCCGGTAATAATTACGCCAAACGCGTATCCTTCACAGGTTACACGAGCGTAAGGTCGTTGTAGCGAGACTACGCGAGACCGTAACTAGTGGCAACTACGCGGCGCGTATTGCAATAATGCATAGACACTACGTCAGACGTAGACCACAGTGCGATGTATGATGTGCGTAATTGACTGTAACTACGTAACCTCATGTTTGACATAGTTGTAATAATTGTTTTATGCCTTCATACTATTTAGTGTGTAGGTAGTAAATAATTAATATGACATTATAAATACATGGGACTTACAACATGAATTGTGAAAAGTGGGCGTACATTGTACAGAGGCATTAAGTGCCATAATGTGCACCTCTGCCTACTTCCCTTGCCCCTTCGGGGATAAAAAGCGTGACGATATTATAAATACAGAATGTCGTGACGTTAAGTACCATACCAGTAAAAACGTCCAAAGGCATGCCTTTCAATTCCCATTAATCATGTAATAGGACGGTGAGCCTATTGCCCTCTTTTGTGAAGGGGAAAATCATCCGATGACTTCTCCTTGGACGAGGCGAGAGGATTATCAGACTCTTACTGACTATAAACCACTCCGTTTATACTCCTTTCCTGCTTTTCGAGCTGGAGTCCCGGTATACCCGCTAGGTAGTCCGCAGCTCCGGGTCAGTCATCAGCCCTTCTGGACCCCATCTGTGGTGGTCTGATTGCTTTTTTCGTACGCATGGGTAGCCTATATTGCCATACACTTAGCATGAATCTAAACACTATTACTGAGAATATTCCAGCAAATAGTAATAATATGCTAATTTATTTTGCTATAAATTATAATAATAATTTATTGAAATGTATGTTTTACAAATATTAGTAATGTCTCTCGAAGTATGTTGTTTGGAATTTCAAACAAGAATTAGTGCAGATAACATATCCAATATGTCAGAACATAGATTAAATGTGGTCATTACATAAATAATAGTAAGCGTAAAAACTAAATACGCCAACGTCACGCCTTATATCCCCTAAGGGGTAGGCAGAGATGCACATTACGGCGCGTAATGCCGCTGTACAATGTACACCCACTTTTCAAAATTTCTGTTATAAGTCCCATGTAATAGGGGGTGAAAACAAAATTACGGTTCAAATTCACAGTTAACCAGTAGTGAGGTGCAGTTAGCGATCGTTTTTAAACAATTGGCGTGTTGCCAGATGTGAAAATATTGCGCGTACGAGATACCAGTCCATCTTGTTACGTTGTCAACTAACTGACACGCGATAATTCACTGTTTTCATATTATATTATCATAATTATTTATTTATGTTGCGTTAATTTATTTTGATGTTTATCATAAAATATTTTATTGTAAAGAAAATTATTTTATTAACGGAAGTTTATTCATTGAAAATCTTACTAATTTTATTTTAATATTTGTAATAGGTACTTATCGTGTTTATATTTTAAGAAGGTTCAATTTTAAAACTCACCTTTTATTTAAATCCGGAATAAAACAACAACTCTATATTTTTAATTCATAAAACTAAACACAAGTTTATATTAAAAACCACATATTTAATCACTGCACTAATTTATTCGAAGCAACTATACGTAATCCCATTTAATCGAAGTATTTGTCTATAACTTTCAAACGAGGTTGACGTCCGTTAGGTCCGGACTCTGCGCGACTACTGGCCACAGCACACACTGTGCGCCCCTTTGGCTGAATACATCGCTACCTTTGACACGGCAGCCGGCGTGCAATTAAAATGTCAATGTGACAAGGTCGATTTTCCCGCGCATTTCTCCCTCGGGAAATGTCAAAAGGGGTTAATAAATAGAATTGTTCTATTATTGATATCATTTGTTATCTGTAGCGACTTGGTTAAATTGAAATGTGACTTTTAAATGAAAATTAATCACCCAGTGATAAAAGATCAGCGCCGCCCATGGAGCTAAGAAGAATTGCACAGTTACAAAAGCGTTATTGAGCTTTTGGTGGGGTTTTATTTTTATTTTGAGGGGTAAAATCATCCAATGACTTCTCCCGCCTTGAGCGAGGCGGGAGGGAGCTCAGACTATTACTGTCTAAAAACCACCCTGTTCCTACCCCTGCTTTTCCAGCTGGAACTCCGGTAAACCCGCTAGGTAGTTCGCAGCTCCGGATCAGGCATCTGCCCTACTGGGTAGTAGTCTGATGGCTCTTTGAGGCCCGCGCGGAAGCTTTTGGTGGGTTGGGCCTTTGATAACCTCAATCACATGGCCAAATATAACATAAGCGTTGTTTCACGATGTCTTCCTTCGCCATTCGTACCGAAGCATACTCTTCCCTAAAATCGCTCTCGTTAACAAAAACATTTAGGAATTTGTAAAGCCGTTTCTCCTCAACATCGAAACACTACTTCAGCCTCGCCAGACTTCGTAAGGCAGCGCAAAGAAACACTAACGAGGTACATTGAAGCATGCGTGAAACGATTGCGTATTAAAATAATTCAGGTAAGTACCCAATTATGATTTTTATAATAAGTACTTTTTTTAAGGAGGGAATGTCATCCAATGACTTCTCTCGCCTTGGCGGCTAGAGGGAGTGTCAGACTCTTACTATTATGGATGGTTATGATACTATTATGATGGATGGACTAAAAAACACCCTATTCCTATTTTTCGAGCCGGAGCCTCGGTAAATCCGCTAGATAGTTTGCAGCTCCGGATCAGAAGTATAATATATGCTTAACAGTAATATTTACAGTGGCTCCTATTAAAATTAAATATTCGTACGTTCAAAAGTGCCTTCCTGGTTCTATTTGAATTAAATAATTTTTACTTTAAATTCTGATAGATTTTTTCTCCGGTAAATTAAAGCACCACTTAAAATATTTCACCATTCTATACATAGTTTTCCGTGCTTATTTAATTCTCATATCAAAAAAATTTCAATTTAGAAAGACACTAAATATGGTAAAACTGTTTTGAATGAGAATTTTGAAAATAAAATCTAGGTTATCCCGACCCGCGAATAGACTGAAGTATTTAATATAAATCATTATTGTACTATTTATCCTAATAAACAAATATAGCATTATAACAGAAATAAAAGTATCGTCACGCCTTATATCCCCGAAGTGGTAGACAGAGGTGCATATTACGGCACGTAAAGCCACTGTACAATGTACACGCACTTTTCACCGCTTGTGTTACAAGTCCCATGTAATAGAAATAATAATCCCAATTTAACAGAAATAATCCCGTGTATTCAGTAGCCAGCATTACAAGCTGGGCTAAGTAAACGCCCCGCCCTGTTTTACCTACCGAACACGTTCGTTTTATCCCAATCTGTCATCGAATGAGACAAATGTCACAAATATAGCTATAACACCTTTATGGTATTCATTCAACATCATTTTATTATCTGTTATTCTATAAATAGTGATGTGAAACGAGAAACTAAAATGGGAAACTAAAAATTCAAATATGGAATGAAAATAAAAAATGGAATAAAAAAACTGTCAGATTCGAAAATTTAAAATTAGAAGTTATTATTTCGATAATTTATTACAACGAATTATTGGGTTATTTTAGTTTGAATTTATACTTAAAATAGAGATGTATTTTAGACGGATAAAACAATTAGGTAGCTAAGTGAAAAGCTGTAGTTATCGAAGTCCTACCATGGTAACTGTGCCGTGATTAATTTGACCTACATCGTGCTCACTATGTGCCGTTTGTGACCTGTGCAGATAACGGAAATGACACTATGTATCATATAACTATAATAAGACAACTATCGCTTTACCTTCCCTAATTATCCACACGGGAAAATGGGTCACCATTAATGTCTACTTATTTTTTTTTATACACAGGTAATTAGGTCTGTGTTATAAAAAGAAGTTATGAGTTACCGGCTCGCGTATTTGTACGATAGTAAAATGGCTAAAGCTGTTCAGGATAACTGCGTGATTACGACCATTGACTTCCATTACATATGTCATATTTTAAATGGCGATATTTCTATATAAAGACTTATACCCGCTCTTGCTCATTTTTCAATGGCATCCTTTTATGAACGTCCATTGATAGTGAATACATTCACCTTTGAACTCCCATTGAAGAAAAATTATGAAAAATATTAATTCAAAAATTATGACGACATCACATTCATTTTCCTAAAATTCCAATTAGAAAATCAATCAACCACTATGAGTTAATTAAAAAAATATATATAAAATAAAATAAAAAAATGACATAACACAATAAAAAAAAATCGAAATTCAAAATCGGAACTCACCTCAATAAAGTCCCATCTCTAGACGACCGGCAGCGTGTCACAAGTGTTTATTAAAAAAAAAACTTCATACAAAGATGGAGGTTTAAAAATCCGTGTTTGTTTAAAAAATGTGGCTATAAAAATGCAGGTAATGTGTCCGTGGTGGAGTCGGGCGCGGTACTGGGAGCCTGGGCGGTACGGCGGGGCGTCGCTATTGATCGGGAGATCGCGCAGCATCCGACAGCCCCGGCCCGGAGCCTGCCAGCCTTCGGGAACATTTGACTGGAAATTCAGGGACTGTGTACATTGCTGGCTCGGGGTTAGGTCGCGGGACAATTTGTTTTCTTGAGTAATGTGTGTGTGAATAAGAGAAGCTTGACTTTATCTGCAAATAATTTTAAGGGATAATGAGAATTACGTGCAAATATATATTTCATGATGAAAAAATTGCTCACTCAAATTCTCTAAATCTTAATTACCAAGAATGCCTACCCATGAATATCGACTTCAAAAATTAAATCACAAAATTCTTTAGTCATTGTATCTATCAAAATGCATTTAGACACACATTTTTAAACATTATTAAAAAAAAAGAACATCAAAGAAAGCCAACGTAATAAAAAAAAAAGAAAACATTTCATTCAACCAATTAACTCACAGCTTATCACTCAACGTGATCTTTAGCCAAAAATAATGAGACAAAAATTATTTTCTTTGCTACAAAATAATTAACTTTTGTAACATGACTATTGAGAAAACTAAACCACTTATTATACCGTCTGTCTGTCTCAAACGGACAGACAAATTTTTGGCACAGACATGTCATAAAAATTTAACGAAAGCGCGTAAACGACAGTTGAAAATATTACGTTTGGGACAACACTAGACGAATTACAAGGTCAGTGACCGCATTAAATGTTTAATATTAATATTAGAAGTAGATGAAAAAAATATATAAGTAATGTATACTGTAGATAAACAAATTATATTTAGTACCTGTAGGTATGTTTGTGGGATATCTCTATATAAATTATTCCAGTAATCAGAAATATGATTAAGTGTTTGTAACTTTCAAAGAGAGAGAGAGAGAGAGAGAGAGAGAGAGAGAGAGAGAGAGAGAGAGAGAGAGAGAGAAGAGAGAGAGAGAGAGAGAGAGAGAGAGAGAGAGAGAGAGAGAGAGAGAGAGAGAGAGAGAGAGAGAGAGAGAGAGAGAGAGAGAGAGAGAGAGAGAGAGAGAGAGAATATTGCGTCAAATATTATGTGCAGCTTAGCTAATTCTCGGGAGTGAAATATCTAATGCTTATTAAATATTATTGGTTGAATCCATGAAACACTTTTCTGTTTTCCGTGATTTTTCTGTATCATAATTATCTTTAACCAGAAAGTATAATTGATTCTATGCAAAAAACGCTTTTCTGTTTTCCGTGATTTTATCAAAATAATATTTACCCAGTATAAACTTCCACCCAGTAAACCTATATTTTCATACCAAAACAACTACTGAAGCAAACCAGCAATGTACACGATCCACGGAACTTGTACCGCCGGCCACGTAGCGCCGTTCCCTCACTACTGTATTTATGGAACCCACCTGCAAACCCTAATAACGGGCACTTACCATTTTATTGTTTAACCAACCCTCCAGTTATCGTACTACTCATTATTATTCTCCCGTTTTTTTAATAGCTTAATTGTTTGCCAAAATACCTGTGTACCTGCGCTCCCTAGTACTGAGTGACCAGACATCTGCAGTATTAGAGGTTATGCCCTGCCATTAAAGCGCTTTGTTTGTCTCACAGTTCACCTTTTAATGTACTTAACATTGGGGCTGATGATCCCGACTTGTTTTTCTTTATGGTAAATTAAATTAAAACTTTCGTTTCTCAGTAGTAGCACGGAATCTGGAATTGTGGCTAGTATATGGTAGACTCACCCCCTATTACATGGGACTTATAACACAGATTGAAAAGTGTGTGTACATTGTATAGCGGCATTACGTGCCGTAATGTGCATCTCTGCCTACCCTTTCGTGGATAAAAGGCGTGACGTTGCTTTAAATTAAAACTTTATGATACTATGTAGAACGTATACTATCGCATATGTGAAAAGTTTAAAGACTGACGAGTCGGTAACACGTGTAGAATCGATTGGGCAAATACAACGTAGCATCGCACCTGTTTTATCCCGAATGCGCAGACAGAACGGCAATGGGATCTAGATACCATTCACCATTTATATTATGAATGAAAATCACACAGTTCCAGATTACTGTAGCACTTCTAATGGCGCAGACAGAGCGGGAATAACATCTAGCCTAGGTACCATTCGCCATTTATATTGTGAATAAGAATTACATTATTCCAGATTACCGAGGAACTTATTATTGATGAGAACTGTTTGTCCATTAATACCTTAACAGAGACCCAGGAATGGAACATGAGTCACTTTGCTCAAAAAGTACTGTGACTATTATAGTATACTAGTTTCTTCCAGCAGATATCCGTCTTACTCGGTTAAAAGTAGCCTATGTGTAATTTCTAATAGTATATCCCTGTACCATGTTAAGATCAGTTTAGCAGTTTTTCGTCAAGAAGTAACAAACATACAGTTTCACATTTAATACGGGATAGAATGCTGGATCAGATACATGTTAGACATACCTACTTAGATACATGAGAACACAAACACAGGATCAAACGGCCAAACGGTGAAGCTATTCAGATATAAATAGAATCAGTGCATCCATGAGAACAATGTTTCAGGACAGTCACGGCTGTTGGCAAGGGTCCTAGAGCAAGCAATTTTAATGCAAATACGGGTATGGTAATATAGGGGGAGGGGGGAGTCGTGGAAACCAATGGTTTACTTTATGGTGAATGAATGACGTCTGGAGTTCTCATTCAGAGCAGATATTACTATATAACATCTTGCACGTTTCATTTAGGGTGGGCAAAGTAGTATTATTTTATTACTTACCTATTTGTTTATTTAATCTTATCTAAAACTATCATTACAAGTTTCCCTGATGCTATAGAAACGACTTAAAATTAAATCTAATTACAACGAAACAAAACATAATCAAAAACAAAAACATACAAATTCTGAACATAGTCATTTGAAAATCTGAACCTTAATACTAATGGAAAATCCAATTATACTTTGATAGAGCCGTAAACTGATTACCTGGGTTGTGATGCTCTATTAAAATAAAAATGGCCGCCTTTAAAAGTTAAACCTTTATTTAATAAACGCGCGAGTCGCTAACGCTTTTCCTATGTCTGAAAAACACTATGCTGAAAACCGCATCAAAATTGGTTCAGCGGAACGCGAGATAATCACGCCCAAACATACATACATACAGATCAAACTAAGAACATCCTCTTTTTAAAAGTCGTTTACCAATCCCGTCTTCCATCTTAAGGCTTTTATTTTTATCAATTTCTTACGTAATCAAGATTAATTTATTACATAAATCTACTACAAGAGATGATTGAATCACTAGATAAAAGCCCACGCAATTCTTACTGCGTAGTAGTTCGTCAATCTTGTGTCTAATATGGCGTCCAAACTTATATTTTGCGTCATACTTACAGCTATAATTAAACAATTCACGGAATAATTAGATATAGTGACGTATAAAAACTTGTTATGTAAGAATTGTTTTATTTGTTTAGTGATAATAGAATAAAAAAGATAGACATATCGTCTCACCTTTTTATCTCCGAAGGTATAGGCAGAGGTGCACATTATGGCCACTGTAAAAAGTACATCCACTTTTCATAATTTACGTTATAAGACCCACACATATAATAATCTCGGTGCTACTACTGAGAAATTTTTGGATAACCGAAAAATACCCAATTTGCCCGATCCGGGAATCAAACCCAAGATCCTTTGCCCCGACTGCCGACACTTGGCCAACGAGACAGTCAGTAAAATTGATAGAATCATAAATACCCACTTTATCCGAATATCCTACTTCTTAGTAACAATAAGTAGTGTTTATTTATTTTATGTTACGAAATTAAACGCCTGAAAAAGATACAATGAAAAAGATATGGTGTATCTTCGTTTAACTGAAACTACTGAAGACTAAACTCTTAGTAACATTATGGGGTTTTTTTAAGGGGGAAAATCATCCAATGACTCTTTCCGTCTTGGGTGATGCTAGAAAAAATGTCAGACTCTTACTGACTAAAAATCGCCCCGTTCCTACTCCTGCTTTTCGAGCCGAAGCCCCAGTAATCTGCTAGGAAGTCCGCAGGTCAACATTATTGGGGTATTTATATATTTGACAACATACTATTAGGTAATAATTTAACCATAAGTCGATATAAGACTATACACAATATATTAATTAACTACAAAAACTAAAGTACCAGTCCTTGCCTATCTCTTTGTGAAATAAAATAATACTTCGATGAAAATAAAAATACCTACCCGTCCGGACGCGTCCGAAGAAAACACATACAAAGCTAATATGCATTGAAAAATTGTGGCAATATTCTTTGGAATGATACGCTCTGCATGAGAAAGGAGTGACCCAGATACCGGTACATGGCGTATATCCTCATGCATATTTGCTTAGCTAGTTGTTATGTTTTTATATTGTTCAATAGTTGCAAGCTGACTGTCCAAAATGAATATATTTATTTGGTGTTTTGTATAATATCGAGATTTTATTCCAAAAATTCTTGTTTGATTGTATAAGTGAACTTGTATGTTTGTAAACACACCCACGACACAGGAGAAAATCCTAGTGTGGAGCAACGGTAAATTGCGTTGACCAGATGGCCGGGATTTCGAGATTGTCAAATCCGGAATGTTGAGTGCTGTTCCGTGTCCAGTAATTTTACTTTGCTGTCCCGGAATGAGAAAATATTAGTTTAAAAAAATACAACAATACAATGCAAATGTTAAACCAAACGTAACGTAACGTGCTCGCATCGCGCTGCGTGAGTTGACGGGCGGGAAGGTTCGCTTTTTTTATCAACCAACAGTACTAGGTACTTAAATTCCTACTTTGACAGTGTAGTATCGGATGGGAGACCAAAACTCAGATTGCGTTCGAGGCCCTAGAAATGTCCAGGAACCAACGGTAACCAGGCAACGGTAAAATGTGTTAACCAGAAAAGATTTTTTCTGTGAGATTTCATACCAATACATAATTCATGCATTCGAAAGCTCCCATAACCAAATACCTACGTATGTAAGCATTTAACTACACACAGCAGGCACGGAGCATGCTCGTTACCTCTCAGAGTGGAGGGAACTTGAACAAGTCACTCCTCTTTGTGGGTCCCATGACGTGTAGTACTGCAATTATTACTGGATTACATAATTACATACAAGCCTTTGTGTCGCCACCGTACAGAGAGTCATGCTCTGAAATTGGCTTGAAAGAATGAAAAGTTAGAGTGTATGATTGGTAGAGGTAATAATATAACATGTCGTGCTAACATTTACTGTCATGACAACCGGCGAAAAACTAAGAGGTTCCCGGGTTGAGTAAAATACTATGGGCATTTTTCGAAACTCAGTAATAGCATGGAGTCTGGAATTGTCCCCAGTATACGGCAAAACGATTACATGCGACTTACAACACAAATGGTGAAAAGTGGGCGTACATTGTATAGCGGCATTACGTACTGTAATGTGCACCTCTGCCTACCCCTTCGGGGGTAAAAGGCGTGACGTTGCATTATATGATGCCCAATATCTTAACTGAAGCATAAAAATATTAATTGTTTTAATCAGATTTTAATTACACACCGTAATGTGCTAAATCACAGCACCATTATACATAGCACTTCTTAAAACAAAATCCACTTCACAACTTATTCTAGTGTCTTCGTTAGACCTAAGTATTTCTAAGCTTGAGAAGAAAATGCGATAATTTTCAAGCCGTTGTTGAGACTCTATTGAAAATGTTACAACTTGCTAACGAGTTTAGCTTCACAAAGAATGTGTTTAGTCTTGTCGTCATCATTGTGACACTGTGCAGACTAAACTGAGTATCTTTAGTAGACATGCAGATTTAATACATCATACTAGTTCCTTGCCTGACTCCACCAGTCAGTCCCCAGTTTTAAGTATGGGAGAGCCATGCTTCGGCACGAATGGGCCGGCTCGACCGGAGTGACACCACAGCCTCACCAAAAACCAGGAGGAGGCCCAATTACCCCCATCCCCCTTCCCAATCACCGATTCCAAAACAACTCTTAAATTCCTAAACCCCAAAAGGCCGGCAACGCACTTGTAACGCCTCTGGTGGCCATGGGCGGCGGCGATTGCTTACCATCAGCAGACGTATTGTCTGCTCGTTTGCCGACTAACTGCCGTACTCAGAGACATTTAATGATTGCTAAAACTAGTCTTTAGTGACAATTTTGCATCGAAAACAATTGTTAAGGTTTGGGTTAAGTAATTATTAAAAGTGTCCGAGTGCGGCAGTTATACCTTTTAAAAAACCTAGACACACCACTGACAGCCTGTAGTGTACTACATGACATGTCTGCCACAACCTTAAAGAACGTGCGCCACAAAATAGCCACACACTAGTAACATCTCTGGCGCAGACATTTTAACTTGAGAGTCGCAATACAGCCGTCAACTCAAAGTTAATTGAAATACTTTCCAACATTTCGCCGACATTTTGGGGTGCCCATGAATAAGGGTAGTTAGGAAATTGTTAAAAAGTGAATTAACCTTTTAGGGAGGTCGGCCGTGATGTGTAGCTAAGTATAGCCAGCTCAGCTCGCTGCTCGTGGTTACATCACAAATGACAAGGTTAATTGTTTGTTTTTGTTTAAGTAGGTAATTAGGAAAATGGCCGCTGATTTCCCGAGTAATTAGATGTCGTTTACATCCGTTTCATCGCTTTTTTTAGGGGGGAAAACATCCAATGACTTCTCCTTCCTTGGGCGAGGCGAGAGGGAGTGTCAGACTCTTACTGACTAAAAAACCACACCGTTCTACTCTCCTGCTTTTTGAACCGGAGCCCCGGTTACTCGCTAGGTAGTCCGCAGCTCCGGG
This sequence comes from Spodoptera frugiperda, assembly GCF_023101765.2. NCBI lineage: Eukaryota > Metazoa > Arthropoda > Insecta > Lepidoptera > Noctuidae > Spodoptera > Spodoptera frugiperda. Next base: position 1,923,148 of record NC_064229.1, on the reverse strand, counting down.
ATTTAAGAGATCCTACAGCTACATCATCCTGCATGTGTTTCATCTAAATGCCTTTATCTTTAGAACAACCCTATTTAACTACTGTTAGAGATCTTGTAATTAATAAAAATATTGCGTACCCTTTGCTTTAGCATGATACCTCGAAATCCCTAGTAATAAAAACATATGTACAAGTTGGTCTAGCCAACGAAGCAATCAAAAAGCTTACACATAAACCTACATAAAGCTAGGAAAACATAAACTATTTTACATTTAACCGCAGCAGCGAGCACGTCGCGTCTATATTTTGCATTTAACCAAAAATTTTGTGAAATAAAATGTAACACGAAATGTGTTACACGTGGCTCCCGTTACGCCACAGCGTCGCATTAACTTTATATATTTTTTGTATTTTGCTGATGGCAGCCACGCGTTGCTTGTATAGTGTAATTTGTTTAAGCTCGTGTAACTGTTGGCATTTTGTAAGTGCTGTTAAACTTCCATAGCTGTAGCATTTAATGGATAAGTATTTAGTTGATTTCCGAATGTTTGCTTCAATTGTAGGTAATTCAGAGAAGCACACAGCAGCATACATATTGAATGACACCACTTCTACATTTTTTCGTAAATAGAGACCATAAATCCCCAAATTGTACCCTTTGAAAAGAGAGCTAAAGCGCTCTGATTGGCCGGTTCGAATAAACCAAACAAACAGAGCGCTGAATGCGGTACTGTGGATTAATTTACATTCATGTATTTCTTCATGTAAGACAAAATATAAAACACATTGTGTTTCGCATAGATCTGCGCTCGAAAGAGTACCACGTGAGAACAGTACGCCAATAGTGAATGCACTATATACAAAAGAATCTTCAACAAACCTCACACTAAATTGGATAAAAGTTCATGTAGTATGTACGGACAAGGTGCAAATTGTGGCGACCGTAGTACATCGTCTGCAGTCGCCCAATACAAATGGGGGCTTCGTGACAACTTTGACATGATGGCGATGGTCCATGTAGGGTGGGGTTTGAGGCACAAGCGAAAGATTTTGATGATAGATAGTAGGGAAAAACATACATACATATAGCCTGTCCCCCATAGGGATAAGCAGAGACAATGGAACGCCAATTGCTACGAATCTTACATACCTCTTTCGCTTCATCAGCAGTCATCAGTCTTTTTATGCATGCTCGTCGGTAGAAAATATTTTAAGGTATACCGTAGTTACGGATTTTTGGTACATTCAAAGAGAAGAAGGTTTGTCGGATATGTATTTTCCTCTACATTCGTATTACTGTATTCATATATATTTGCTTGTAATGATAGTTTACTTAAGAATAAGTTCAAGTAAAAATCCATATGAACACGTTTGTCAAAATAATGTTGAGCCTGGCCTCCGAGGGATAGGCTACTGCCGTTCGAAATTAACAGTCCATCAGTCATACGTATAGTAGTTGTTACCTGACTCACTTTACTCATGCTGTATCACATCTTGGAAGTTTCCTGATACAACATCATAATTTACGTACAAAATCGCTTCTCCTATAACTCAGGCCATCAAAATCACACCCCGCTAGTTACCGATCACCAAATATTACCTGTCGCCGGGTGCGAATGCTTCCAAGCGACTTTAGATATAGTACACACATAGCTACGTGTGTATACATAATGGTAAGCGTCCACAGGTCCGTATCGTACGCATCGCACGCAACGCATTTTAGTTTGTCTTGTATAGAAACTCATACAACTGCGTCCACTGATCCGCATCGTACGGACCGCATCATATCATACTGATGACATCATACGGAATGCGTACGATGCGTATGATGCGGGGCTGTAGACGTTTACCTTAAAGGTAGCACTAATAAAAATTCCAAAGTCTAAATTTATGAATGAATGGAACTCTGTCAATCACACGAAAATGCCAATAAATGGATATGAATGAAAGGCACCGAATTGTAGAGTAGAGGAATGAACTGGACACTGGATAGTTTATATTCCGTGAAATACCTTTAAACGAATTTCCACGTAAACGAACGTTAGGGGTCAGTAGATAGATACCTACCTAATATTATACGATAAATGCCATACCAGATTTAAAATTAAAAGTACTTCGTTAAAACTTCACAGAAGTAGCGGCACGTGTTCACTCGGTACTTTATTTACATTTGACATTTGAAAACACACACACAGACAAACTGTTTTGTTACATGTGACATTTAGACTGAAGTTAGTCGGGCCACTGAGAGAGGTCCTTTCTGAAATCTCGTTCGTACAGCGTGCACAATATAATATGAAGCTCAGTTTGCCCCTTTATATGTCACAGCACACGAGTAGAGATGGTTAACTAACATCATTAGTTCTTGAAAGGTTAAGCAAAGTTGTTACACGTGGATTTCGTTAGCTGTTGTGTTGTGGCAACTACCAAATAAGCCCGTTGTTATAGTCACTCAGGTCTATCGGCACGTGTGTTGCAAACCTAGATATATAATTTGGGGCTTTATAAATTAAACTTGTTTTTTTATGGTAGGTATAAGCCGGTAAACGAGCAGACGGATCACCTGATGGTAAGCAATCGCTGCCGCCCATGGACGCCCGAAACAACAGCGGCGTTACAAGTGCGCTGCCGGCCTTTTGGGGGTTAGGAATTTAAGGGTTGTTGAGGAATCGGGGATCGAAAAGGCGGGTAATAAGATTTTCTGTGAGGCCGTGGCATCATTCCTGTTGAGCCAAGCATGGCTCTCCCACACTTATATTTTTGTTCTAGTCTATCTACAGTTACTGTTTTATCATAAAAGATCAATTATAGAATATGTATTACAATCATCAAAAACAACAAGACAGTAGCGCCGTCCTTAAACTCAACCTGTAATTAAACCTATATCATTAATCAACATAATCTTTTTAACTTTTTGAATTAAAAAAGAAATGTACAAGGAAACACATTAATCTTAATTTTTTGATAGCAATTCCCAAGTTCCCAGGCTGTGATCCTGCCCCGGGATAGCAATTATCGTACGTGATTCCCGTCAGCTCCGGGCGCAAAATCACGCTTTCCACCAACGTTGAGCCAGTTATGAATCAAATAAATTACACCAGAATTTAATATTTTAAAGTCATTTTCTCGTTTTCGCTATTTAGGAAGCTCTTTCGATCAAAGCCCTTTGAGTGGGCGTGATTAATTTCTACGTAGAAACTGCAGCTTATTTCGCGACCAAGTAAATGGTTAGCCACGTTAATTACTCTTGGTAAATGGTCTGAAGTGGCCTGAAACGGGTACAGCCAATCATTTACATGATTAGGTACCTGTAACTAAGCACTTCGTAATAAATGAATACCTATTTGAATTCACATTCATTTGTCATTCACACACGTAATGTCAAATGACAGATGACAGAAGTCGCACATCTACGGCCAGTTTCAATAACCTATCTATCGGTAGATTTGCCTACTAGAGATAGAATTTTGACACATTTTGTATGGAGCTTATGTCAAAATACTATCTCTAGTAGGCAAATCTACAGATATAGGGTATTGAAACTGGCCACTAGACGATCGACAAACAAATCAACGGATGACGTCATAAATCCTACATCATCCATGTGAAGTTTTCATGCGAATAATCATGGATAGAAAATCCCATGGAACAACAGTTGGGCAGAAAGCCCACCAGGCACGATCACCTCGCCTGGTCGTAATATTCTCCTTATCTTAGGGAACTTTACTATCTATTATCTAAACATTCAGCCTATCTGAATATTCTAATGCAATTTATTCACCTGGGATTCGACTATCTCATACATACGAGAAAACATAAAAGTTCTTTTGAAATCGTTTACACAACACACTCGAGCGCCTGCACAAAAGCTATTCCCGCAGTGCGTGGCCGTTGCTCGCAATAAAATGGTAGGCGCTCTCAATAAAACGCGTGGAGTGAATTTTCAACTAAGAAGGGTATTATTTAAGACCTAATATAGCACCTGGTGGGGCCAACACAATAGCTCTCAAGTCTTTTGAATATAGATGACTTCGTGATAGGGTTGTGTGGTATCTCTCGATAAAGGATTATTCGATTTGTCATATCGACTGTCAATAATTCCGTATTTTGTAAAACTGATCGTTTCTTAATAAAGTAAATTAAAAAATAACTACGGTCTTAAAATGAGTCATCAGATAGTATACAAAGCAAGCATGATTAATAAAATCTTTCCATCTCTCTTATGTAACAGCAATACTAAAAGATGAATGATTTGATTTGTTACCTAACGATGAGTTGTCCAAAATCGATTTGAACAATTCCTAGAACTACTTAAACTTACTTTGTAAATAATATTCTTGTTATTAAATATATTTGTGTCAAGGATACGACGTTACGTACTTTATAATGTGAATGACTAAGAAAGAAAACCCCCATTCATCTTTACAAAGTGTACCTTATCAATTGAATTACGTAATTAAAAAAAAATCTTTTCTTAAATATAAAAATGAATTGCTGTTCGTTAGTCTTGCTAAAACTCGAGAACGGCTGGACCGATTTGGCTAATTTTTGTCTTATTTGTAGAAGTCCAGGAAGGTTTAAAAGGTGAGAAAAAATTATTGAGACGGTACTACGTTTGCCGGGTCAGCTAGTAGCCTATCAAAAAAAAAGCCTGATTTTTTATAGACATTAGGTTATGGCCCACCTGATGGCAAGTGGCCATCTGCAATATGCGGCTATGTAGCATAAGATACAATTGCAATACCAGGTAGAGGTTCTAAATAAAGTTAAACTAAAATCATAGACCTTTTTACGTAAAAAATTGAAGTATTCCCATCCTTAAACCAGTTGAGGTATTCACAAAAGACCGGATGAAGCTTGTCTACGTATCCGGGATGAGAATTTATTGTTTTTTTATTAAATAAGTTTTTTATACAATACCCGGAGATAGGTGAAAAGAGGTTTGTGAGTAAATTGAAAAATGATGAATTTTCATGCGGGGATACAGGTGGTGTATGTTTTATGTCAATTTGGAAGGTTTCAGGGCTGAAATGGACTGAAATATTTATATGTAATTAGGGTTCTCTCGAAGTATTCTCTTAAACAGTTAAGTAGAAACTTTATAAGCACAAATTCACTTACTAACAGCGCTCGATGCTTAATACGTTTTCGTCTGTAACGATCGCGTATACTAAATGGTCATGAATTATATTAGTATCTTTACTGCTTGCATTGTTTTTCTATCTACTTCTGGGTTCTTGAAGATATATGTACTCCTGACTACTCCTACAATTACAACTGACCGATACTGACTACAATTAAAAAGCGTGACATAATATATCGTATTTAATGTGATTAAAAGCATTTTAATACTTAACGTACCTGCACGTTAAGTATTAAAAACTTGCCTAAATATTGCCATCTATCAACGGATTTAGGTATATTACACATAAATCTTTACCATTTTGCAACACGTTTATCCTAAACCCATAATTTGTGAACCAAACAAGGAAAAATCAACATCTTTATATTTAGAGGCTGTATGCACAGCGGCCCACAGCGGTCCACAGCGGGCACATAAGATGTACACATGTTCATCTCATCATGCAATGTCACCCGGACCTTCTTGCCGTCATTTTGAAATACAATTTTAAGAACACCAGCCATATTGAGTAACTATGGTTTTTACATTTTACAAAATTACGAATGTTGCATGTTTACGAGAATATTTTACCTTAAATGTGACATTGGGTTAGGTGCGTTGCGTAATTAGTAATCAGTAGGTAGTTAGCTGAAACTTTTTGCAACAATCTGATTAGGTCATTAGTGTAGCTTGCTTTTTTAAGGGGGAAAGCATCCAATGGCTTCTCCCGCCCCGCCATAGGCGAGACGTGAGCCTATGAGGACAAAACGAAAGATGACCGTGTGGGAAAATGGAAAATGAAGTCGAGTGTTCGCAATCGCAAGTGCAATTGCCGTAGCAAGCGCCACGGATTCCATTCCCAGGTCAGGCAAATTTTTCAGTAGTAGCACGGCAGCGTCTGGAATGTGGTAATATGCACTCACCCTCTTACATGGGACTTATAACACAAATGGTGATGGTGTACTTTGCACAGTGGCATTTATTGCCGTAATGTGCACCTCTGTCTACCCCTTCGAGGACAAAAAGACGTTACGACGTAATACGAGCACGATCCTTTGCAACTTGGACAAACGAGGATTTTTAAACATTAAACATTATTTGTTAAGTATAGAGATATTATTTATTAGCCTACCGAGTAAGTAATTCGATGATCAATAAATTTAACGATCGCGCACCGTAAACTGAAACAAAACAACTGCAGAATATATTGAAACTCGATTAGATGGATATCCGACGATAAAATACTTTATTGTCATCGTCCCAGTGTTTCTAATTAATTACATTGACTATGTACCTTTTTCTGCTGTGTTAATTAAAATAAATTCTTCTTTTGGTAGGTATGTTTAAATATTGTGAAATGTACATAGGTACTTAGATTTAATAGGGTACCGATTGTGACCGATTGACAAAAACTTTGTTCCGATGAAAAAGTACTTTTTAGAGATTAGAGACCAAAAGGTAACATCTAATAAATATGTAGGTAGATACAGTATCGCAATTTGAACTTCTATAAGTAATATAAGTAAAATACACATACGATACGAAAAGATGATGTTAAGGAACAAGAGTTTTAAATAATACATTAATCAAAGTACAATACAAAAAAAATACAAATACAAAAAATGTTTATTTCAGAACCAAATATATATAACAATTGTTAGTGATTGGAGCCTCCTTTTGGGCAACTAATGCCTGTATTAGGAGACTCCGCTCTTCCATAACTTAACAATGTAGCAATAGTTTTTTGGTTTTCACTATTTACCTATAGTTAACAATTTAAATTAATATTAATATTTTATTTTTTAATTTAGAATTTACATATGTGTGATGGTGTGTCAGTGTATGTGTATGATGGTGTGTGTGCGTGGTACGTGTCTGTGTGTGGGTGTGTCATAGATGGTCAATTTCATTTTACTTATTGCAATAGTGCTTCCGTACTTTCATATGTTAAGGGTTTTATCCATTCAATTATCAATTTCTTACATTCGTGTAGTTGTTTATTGTATATGTATATTTCTTTGTTTACCTTATTATAGATTTGTGCTGAGCGTTTATTATATTGTATAGCAGCAAGTTTAGTTTTAGTTTGTGGTACTTGTACAATTATGTCTTTTCCTCTCTTAGATAGTATATTAGAATCATAAGAAAGAGTTTTGTAAAAGTCAAAGCGTTTATTGCAACTAAGTGTACAGATGATGGTCACAGAATTATTATAGTGCTTTATTAATTCGATTACGGGTTACATATGACTTCTCTCTCACTCCATTCACAAGACAATTCACGTATTATCTAACTCAAATCATAATCCGAACGAATGAACCTAACATCGTGAACCGGGAACCACTGAATGCTTTCTTCACATTCTACTTTTTGTTCTCGCATAATTACTGTCAGGCGGCTCATGCTCGTGCCGTCAGACTATTATGACTTTCGTACATCTGAGCTGGGGACAATGATCAGACGGACCCGCGATCCATTGCTCCCCACTGATCGCAGAAAGTAAAAGCACAACGCACCACCGCGGCCAATTCACTGTCCGTTACGAGAGTGAGCGCGCTTCACGCGTTATGTCAAAATCTCCCGCCAAAAAAAACGTCAAACGCAACTCCACAGGTTTCGTCCGAAAACCTTAATTTTTTTTTAGTTTTTTTTTTTTCGTTGTTGTTGTATTTAGTTTATCGAAGTGCGTCGAACCCCGGAGTGCACCGTCCTCAGTTTCATAAGTGCTTGTAGAATGTTATTGTGCGGTCGCGCAGTGAAAGTGGCGTGACGTAATCATTACATTAGAGCTGTTATTATGGCGGATATCGTTCGTTTCGGGAAGCGGTGTCTTACTGTTCTCGGAATTTTTGGTAAGTTCATATTTTTTTTTTATATATATTTCCTTTTAATTTTCAGCCTGTCAGTCGAATATAAATCAATTTCTAATCATTTCAAATAGGTAGTAGGTACATTATAAAGTTAGGAAATCGATTATTATTTATAAAATATTTGTCTGTTATTTATTGTTACATTTACGGTAACAATGATCCTAATTAGGTACTAATAATTATTTGATTTACGCGTTACCTGCATGCTACCTGGCCTATAATTATTTACCTAATAAAATCAGTTAGGTAATTCGTAATAAATTCATCAGTAAAGACTGGTCGCATTTAATTGAACTGCTTTTAATATTAAAATAAACATACCTATGTTCAGCTGTAATAGATTACGTATAAGTATTTATTTAACTAATTTCAATACTAACTAGATTAAGTATTAACTATAATCACATAAATTAACAAAGAAAACAAAAGCTCTACTAGTTTCGAGTCACAGAGGAACCCTCTATCATGATAGGCGACGTCGCGCAGCTTACTTAATTAATTTAGTATGTATCACGATACTTATTATAAAAATATGGATTAAGTATGCTTATTTCTAGGCATTCTACTAATAGTCTAAATATAAAGTTAATAGGAACAGTTTACATTATTTACAAGCACTAAAACGCTCAAGTTTACTTGAAATATTAATCAACTTGAAGTCGTTCAATACGTAGGACAATAGGGTTTCACTTGTAAAAAAATATTTTATATCTTGTCTCAAAACCTACATATAGTCGGGCGTTGTATTAATGGGTTACCGGAGCTCCGGCTCGAAGCAGGAGTAGTTTTTGGTCAGTAAGAGTCTGACACTCCTTCTTTCTTTACCCAAGGCGGGATAAGTCATTGGTTGCAACTACTAAACTAACGAACCTTATTTTTGAACAATTTAATAACAACATTGTAAACTAACTACCACCACTACCACCGTTGTAGACTAAGCTTAATTAGTAACTGATAACAGAGAGGCTTTCAAACGAGCGTTCACTAATTGTGCCATGATAAGCTACCAACTACCAGCACTAACATAGACACTGTTATCACCATTTCTATTTTGTTATCATCAAGCTTTTCTCTTTCGTTAGCTTGTGGTTGGTGCAAGCTTGTTTACTTATTATAAAGAGAAAATATTTATTAACGGTAAAACGGGGTGAATGGGGATCGAGACAAGGGATAGATAAGTGTGGGAGAGTCATGCTTCGGCACGAATGGGCTGGCTCGACCAGAGTGATACCACGGCGTCACAGTTAACCGTGAAAGACGTGAAACAACGCTGGCGTTATATTTCGTTGAACGAGTGAGGTTTCCGGAGACTCAATTACCCTTCCTTCCAATCTTCCCAATTCTCCAACAACCCTTAAATTCCTAACCCCCAAAAGACCGGCAACGCAATTGGGTACTATCCTCGGTCAAAAATAAATTATTACAACTTTTCAATACAATAAAATATTAAAAAATAATCACACTCTCATTCATAAATTTGATGAACTATTTAATTTTCGATTTTTTCTAGCTAAATTTCTAGAAATAAGTCTGCTATTTGACGTCAAAAACTTGTGACGTCATAATGCACTATTTCATACAAAGTTCATAGAAAATATCGTTTTTGACGTTTCGAAAAAAGTATTGAATTTGACTAGTAGGAAAGTAGCCTATTGTAACACTGTTGGTGTTTCGGGTGTTAATGGGCGATTGTTTACCATCAGGCAATCAGTCTGCTTGGATGATAAAATGGATATTTATCGCGTGTCTACATCTATCATCTTTTACTGACAACTTAATCAGTCATCAATGAAATCGATTTAATAAGTAGTTGTAATTTAATAAATTATCATTATATGAGGTGCGGTATGTTGCAGCTGTATGGTGTCGTTAAACTTAAGTGTTGATATCTAACCTAAATTGCATGTTTTCTAAAGTGTCTATGTAATACGCGAAACATGCACGGGCCTCAAATTAACAATAACAACTAAATATGAATGTGTGTGCGCTAATCTCAAAAATGGCTTAACTTATTCGGTTGCAGGTTATGCTCACTATTTCCAATTCACTAGGATGCTTTGTATTAAAAAATTATGCACTTTTTCCGCTATCTGAAAGTACATAGCTATTTTCAACCAGCTGAAAAGCATTCATAAAATAAAACACAACTCTCGTACTCTTCAGTATAAAAGCAAAATACTTTTAAAAATACCTCCAGCCAAGCTAAGTAATTATACTAATGTAACTTTAAAAATATTTCATTTTAAAATTAGAAACTAGACAGAGAAAGCAGTGCTTTTCTTTTGTAGTAATTAGCCGAGGAGGTTTTAGTGATGTGACGAACAAACCGACCGACCGGCTGAGGGAAACAGTGCACACTCTTTTGTTTACAATCCACTCAAAAGGCACGAGATGCATCTTTATATTATGTAAGGTAATATGGAAAAATGTATTTTATTTTGTAGCTGTTAAAGTTTACAATTACAACTAATAAGTTGTATAGTTGTCGTAGTGGCAGTATTTTGTTTAATCAAACGACCGCTAGTTCCGATTTCTAGAGCAATATCGATACATAATTATGTGTATCGACTGTTGTATTGTTCCGACTGCTGAAGGTAAAGCTTGTAGCTATATTTCTTAGTCTGTTGAGGAGCCAAGGTTAATCTCACAAATTGTAATGTTTAAAGACTAAATCAGGACATCTAAAACAATTATCAGAACGCAATGGCAGCCACGTCGTGACGTGGCGACTGTCACGTCGAATGTCATGTCGAATGCTGCTCATAAGTATGCTTTAATAGCCCTTAGAATGACTTGAAACTAGTGGAGTTCCTAGTCAAACTGTTACGTGAGTAAGCTTATAAACATAATAATTATTTTTCACGAAACTAGTCCTTCTGATAACGTAATACAGTCATCACAAGGACTTCGAAGTAGGAAGTCAGAACGACCTAGTTTTAGTCCCGCACCGCGCATTACAGTGCTTGCAATAATTATTTAAATGTCAGTGTTTAACGTTAATTGCTGTCTCATAGAGACACAACCTGGTTCACCTGGTCACTGTAACTAAGTCACTATAACACAGTCACTATCTTCTAACTGATTTAGCTAATGGACCTTCACATTTGAAACATTTGTCTGTTACCATTATCTATAGTATACGTCTCTAGACTAACTCTGTGTTAATATTTGGGTGATCGGGCTTTTTGCCACCATCCCATAAAAATATGATTACTTAATCATATTTTTATATCTGGCAAAAATTTCAATGAAACACGTTTGCTCTTCATTAATTGCATTGTCATTTACATCTTTTTTAGATTAATCTGTACCTTATCATTCTAAAAAAATACAAATCCCGATCTCAATTGTGATTATGACCTTATTTCAAAATACATATTATCTATAATTTCCACCTATTCCGTTAGAAAATACATAAATCAAACAAAAATGCATTTAACATTTATGTATGCCACCCGACATAAACAAAGCCCCTATGACAGTTTATCACTAACAAAATAAATTATATTCATGTAGTTCTAACAACGTGCAATGAACGCATACCGAGCATAGTCTATGGCACAGAAAAACTTTAATATTGTTACATACTCGCGTATTGCATGATCGATTATCGCGATCACATAACAATTACGATGTAATCGATTAATTTGCTACGTGAGCGTTTTTGTGTCAATGCCTACGCCTCACTGTCTATGCGCGTTTAAAAAATAAATCTGTCAAGAATGTCTTGTTGTTTTCGCGGGTAAAGTGTGATGTTATTATTTTTTTGTTGTTCGAACTCATAGCGGTGGTCAACGTGGAAGATTATGGGAAAATTCATTATTATACATAGAAAATTTAAACATTTTTTATAATAAAAAAATGTTTATATAATAAACACTTTAAAAAAAAAATAACAAAACAAAGCTTTTACCACGTGACTTTGTACCTATAATAAATATCGACTGGGCCTTGCACACATTATGCTATAATTACTTTCTATAGGTAATGCACTAACTACCACACTCAGATACATTTAATGATTACTTAAACTATTCCTTAGTAGTGATTTTGTATCGAAAACAATTACTAAAGACTGGGTTAAGTAACCATTAAATGACTCTGAGTACGGCGGTGAATACGATTTTTTCCACAGTTTATCTCAATTTATACGTCGTAATACTCCGAATAAGTAAAGTTTGAAGGCAAAGCAATAAAGCAGTTCATTCCAAAGCGCCTTTACCAACTCAATAGTTTATTCGTTAACTAATTAAACTCCGTTCAATTTCATTGACGACCATTGGAAAGTGGTTGGCTTTACACAACTTATGGCGATTAACAGAATTATTGATTCGCACTGCATATACCAGTTATTATATTGCTAATTTTAAATGGCAAATATAAGTAACCATGCTTGAAAGTTAATTAGAGACTAAACGACGCCACGTTGGTCAAGTTTGATCCCGGATCAAGACAAATATTAAAATTTTCGGTTTCGTAACACTCTGTAATTATCGTCTTGCATAGCATCTTACTGTAAAACATTATTTTTGGCTGATAAAAAGTATATCTAACAGATAGACAATTCATCTCCGTCGCATATTAGTTGTTTACAAATCCTTAAAGGTATAAATCATTATTTTCAACCACTGTGTAAAAAATATTTATAGAAAAGGGATATAAACTTATCACCGCAGTCCTTTAGGAGGATCCTCCGACCAGGCGAGGTGATCATGCCTGGCGGGCTTTCTGCCCAACTGTTGTTCGTTGGGATTTTCTATCCGTGTTAATTCGCATGTAAACTTCATATGTGTGATGCAGGATATTTATGACGTCATCCATTGATTTGCTCGTCGATAGTCTATGTGCGACTTCTGTCATCTGTCATCTGTCACTTGTCAGAGTGTCGCCACATCACTCCCCCCAAGACCGGAGGTCGATCCTGTTGAGACGGCTGTCGATGCTTGAGATGAGCGGTGCCAGAGCCAGTGTGCCGCTGAATGCCCAGTGAGTCGGGTGCGCGGTGCAGGGTGATACTCCAGTGAGTCGGAGTAGTGAAGCTCGCAGTGTCCCACGGTGAGTCGGGGAATAGATGCTGCGAGGGTAGGTGCGTAGTGGCTGGCATCTGCGTTGACGGGAGGAAGGCGTCCTCAGACCGTGTGCAGAGAGTGCTATGCCTAGACGCTGATGAGGCCGTAGGGAAGAACCAGGCTGCATATCTTCGATGTAGCGTGTGGTGGTCCCTGATGAGGCCGAGGATGCTGGTTGGCTGCGACTTGATTACCGCTCAGCGGAGAAGTAATGGGTGAGGGAGATGGCGATAAGGATGACGGTGCTGATCTGCTCCGTGAAGGTTGGTTTCAATCACGTCGGGGGTCACCACTTTAGGTAACAGAGAGTAAAGTTCCCTAAGAAAAGGAGGATCCTCCGACCAGGCGAGGTGATCATGCCTGGCGGGCTTTCTGCCCAACTGTTGTATGTTGGAATTTTCTATCCATATTAATTCGCATGTAAAGTTCACCACGTGCGATGTAGAATTTAAGACGTCATCCGTTGATTTGATCGTCGATAGTCTATGTGCGACTTCTGTCATCTGTCATCTGTCACTTGTCAGAGTGTCGCCACAATCTCTATAACTATGACGCAATATCTATAAAGGAGTTTCCACACTAATAACAATAAGAATATGTAAAATAAAATATCTTGACTTGGCTCACGAGGTTGTCGATATGCGGAATGTGGATTCGGCTATCATTGTGCCGATAGTCGTGTCGGCCAATGGGTTGATTCCTAAAAGCCTCGACATCCATCTTAGGAGGCTGGCGTTGGGCGGATGGATTAAGGGCCTGATGCAGAAGGCAGTACTCCTCGAAACGGCACGTATTGTGAGGAGGTTCCTGTCTCTGAAGCCGTAACCACCGGTAGCTTGGACCATGCTTCCGCTACTGGTCGGCTCCTATTTTTATATTTTTAAATGTTATTTTGTATTTTATTTTTATAAATAATGTTTAAAAATATAATTTTAGAGTGTTTTAAATAAATGTAGGAAATTAATTGTTGAGAAAAATTTGGTCCTAAATGCGATCCCTGTGGTAGACATCTGGGTTTCATTCAAATCTAGTTATTTAGTTTGACATTTTGTAAGTCCAAAGTTTGATATTGCTTCCGAAGATGGTGAGTGGCAATAGGCTCTCCCCTACGCTCTCTAGGTATGAGTTATAATATGGTACTGTAGCTTATAAGTTATCGTTGAGTACTAATAGCCTTTGCAAAATACTATCAATATGTTTGCAACGTAAACAATTGTAGAACTAAAACATTTCAGATTCGTAGAACCAAAACCTATTTCTCTTGTCACAATTCACAGTCCTCGTGTAAGCCAATCCTTACCCTGTTGCCAGGCACCGATATTCATCCGATATCGTACAGAATGTGATTAGCATCCTTACCCGACCGCTGCATTAGCCAGGGCTGCCTCTAACTCAGTTTATGTCACACGTAACCAACTTACCTTCGCTACGTTACACCGTACACGCCGCCATCTTATATTCTGGAACGTACGGGAATATCGTTTTATATTTAAACACAGATCTTTGACTGGATAAAACTGGCTTGAAGCGGTTTTTATTTGGTTAGCTTTTTCTGTACGAAGTTATTTTTGGGACTCCTTTTTTAAAGACTATAAATGAAGGTTCTGAATTGTTCTTCTCGACTTTCCAACATGATTTAAGTTTCAAGCTTCAGTGTCTACTATAATTCGGAAAAGAGTTCACCGATGCTTTGTGAACTAAAATAACTTAAAAACTATTGCTGACCTTTGAAGAACGACAGAAGTGTTGCTGTAGCTATTCGAGTATCCCAAAAACACAAATAAGGAAGTATTTAAAATCAATTTCAACCTCACTGTCTCCAAAATTATTCCTTTGTCCTCCCCCTCGATGATTACACCACTTCACCACCACCAACAAAACTGCACATTCACCCATTAAATACTCTAACGACATTAAAACCATACTTAAACAGCTCCCACTAATTACAAGACCATTTTAAACGCATGTACATTGTGTTTGTAATGACTTAGTTTCTCCCAAGCTAGCTAGTTTACCACGTGGGCCCGGGACCTTGACATCCAAGCCTCGCTATAAATTATGTGCGCCGTGTCTCCGCATATTAAAAGTCTTTCCAGTTTTCTAAATTATGTGCTTTTGATAAAAGCAAAAGATACTTAGTAGTAGATGATTTTGTTTAGTTTGTTTTAGTGCATGATGTATCTAATTAGTGATTTCCGTTAAATACAGGAGTTAATTAATTGTTTTAAGAATTTAGAACACTAAACCACAGAATAATAAGTAAAACTAAACACCAAGTAACTTATTACGAACATGAACCAAATATCTTTAATAAATTATAGGTAGAATGTGTCTCTCACACATTTGACATCCATTTTGTACCAAGTATTTCATTTCCTAAATCTTATCTACTAATGGCGAGCGAGCCGCTAACTTCACCATGGTCCAAGATTCTACGACATTAATAAGAACTTAAAAGACTCTATACTCGTCTCTGAACCCAAAGCCGTCCACAGGGTAGTTAATCAGTCAATACCAATGATGAAAGTAGCGAAAAATTTTAAAGAAAAAGAAACACCACAGCAATTAATCATAGCACAGACGTCTCGCATCCTAACAATTTGCCTCGAGACGACTCACTCACACATGGACAGTCAATGAAAACAAAAGAAAACCGCGTATGTTTTACGAAACCACGACAAAACGCTTTCAACTTTCTACACCCACCATGCATTAATATTTCGGCCGAGTCCCAATCACATTATGACCAATATTGTATGCTGATCATAGTCCTAACATGTTGACTTTTAGGGCTACCCGCCTTTCCCTAACGATCAGGTAAATATGAAAGTATAATGTCAACGGTTACTAAATATTAATAATTCTGTTGACGTTAGGGCCCTGTGTTACACAGGGCCTTTACATGTTTCAAATCATATAGTTAAACTGAATAAGCACTGAATCTATTCATACACTAGGTAGGTCACGTGGCACAAATAAAAAACATACTACGTAACAACAACATCCAAATAACGAACTGCATAATTCTTGCATAAAAACATCCGTGATATGAACATGCAAAACGGAACTATCGCCAAAGATTACTCAACAAGAAATGAATGAACTCATCGACATATTGTTACAAACTCACATACATAACATGTTACAAAATGTTTTGTAACAAACTGCATAATGTGACAGTTGACTGTCGTGACGTTTTGAGATCCGTTTGCAAAATGGCGGACAGGGTCAAGTTAATTTTGTTACGTCATTTGTTTGTTTGTCAATACTTTCTGAACAGGATATTTCGATGCAATTTCTTTGAAGACATCTTGCAATTCTGACTCATGGTTATGTGTTTATTTGGGCTTACGTTTAAATGATAAATGATATTTATTTTTGCAAATAGGTTACAATATAACTCTTTTACACGTCAAATCTCTTAAATAACTAGATGAGGCCGGCATTTCCTATCGGACTACTCTGAGAAGAAATGCCGAAACCAACTCAGAGAGTTTACTTAAGTCTCGTTGTCTAGTCGGTTAAAAAGGTTTCGATTTTATGTCGGACTCAGCATCCTGTTGAGATTTCCTACTTTTTTTATTCACGGTAACAGTACGGAGCCCGGATATTTATTTTACTCGTTTTACAGCAATAACAATTCACTCACAATTGGCGAAATGTAATTAGTAGGTAACTACATTTAACATGAACAGTTGCATGCTATTTATTTTTATAAACACAATGTTTAAGTTTCGGTCAGTCGGGCAAGGGGTCTCGGGTTCGATTCCCGGGTCGGGCAAAAGTATTGCTGGACATTTTCGGCTTTTTGAAAATTTTGAGCATATGCTCACCCCTATTACATGGTACATTGTACAGTGGCATTACGTGCCGTAATGTGCAACCCTGTCTGCCCCTTCGGCGATAAAAGGCGCAACGTTGACAATTTTTAACTGTTTGAACGCATTGCTGTCTTCCATAACTCTAGTGCACCGTGACAATGCGGATATCTACGGAATCAATTAAATGGCGGCAACATACTGTCACTGTTTACAACACTTTCAAACGATACGTTTAACAAGCCACTGCCTCGTTAATTACTTACTTATTTGGCGGATAGTACGTCCGTGTCATACCACGGCAATATGGACGACTTTTACTTATTTATGGAAATCATATGGCAGTGTTGGTAAAGTGTAAACGGAACGCTCCCGACAAACGTTATTTTTTTAGTTTTTGTTTTTGCGTTATTTATACAACATCAGCCGTTCAAGGCTGTTGATTAAATACAATAAGCATTGACTTTTTTAATTTTTTGAAAAACGTTCTCGATTTTTGCCCTCTCGTGTTGCGTTTGAGAGCGTGCCCTTTACACCCTATACCCTACTAACCCGTGAAATTTATTGTGAATTCGTTTCTCGTGAATAAGGACGACCTTGATATAGGAGCTACTTATATGTCCAAACCTGTAAAATGAAAACTACACAAAACTAAGGAATAACTAAACCGATTCGGTCCGCAATATTTTCTGATAATTGTTTTATTTTTATGAAGAAAAGCCAAGAAAAGTAACCGGAAAACCGGAATTTGGATCGGTAGTAAATATAAATAATAACTTTATGAGACATATTAACGATGTTGTAATGACGAATAATGCAAAATATATAGCATCCGTTTGTTTAGTTCCGTTATATATTAACCATTTAATAATATCCATAGTCAGGTAATATATTTTAGTCATGATAACAAAATATACTGATCAGTATTTTTCAAAAGTCAAAAGTCAAAATTATTTATTTCCTATAGACCAAGAAGGCACTTTGGACATCAAAGCAAATATCATAATGTTAATTACGTCTGTCTGCCAGTCAGTCCTCTAGTGAAGCTATTTGCTCGTTCCAAAGTGTAGATTCCTATGGAGAAGCAAGAAACTCCATAGGTTCTCTCAATTTCTTCCACTATTCTTCAACTCTTTTTCAATCAGATTCACAATACAATTCTTGGTTACATTGCTTCTCAATTGGTCACAAGCTCTGTGTAGACCCCAATATTATGTAAATAGAGGCAGAAAAACCTACTTGGCTACTATTTATATAGTGAACAAACGTAGCCACATCACTAACCCGCATTTTTGACTCATTGACCGCCTTATCCGAACGATAGTGAAAGCCGGTGATGTCAGCTGCGCGCGCGCATCTTACATAACCCATTGTTGAACGAAATGCCACTTAAGATGGCTGCGAAATGCAAAATAAAAATATTGAGAAGATCTATAATTTACTTATTTATTTTTGTGTATTTTTTTATAACGATTACGTTGTTTGTTACAACGGTAAATAATTTTTGTTAAATTACTGAAGCGTAATTAAGATTTTTCCTATTTTTTTTTTTTTACTTATTGTATAAGTGCGGACTACCTAGCGGGTTTACCAGGGCTTCGGCTCGAAAAGCAGGAGTAGGAACGGAAAGGTTAATCTCAGTAAGAGCCTGACATTCCCTTTTGCCTCGCCCAAGGCGGGAGAAGACATTGGATGATTTGCCCCCCTTAAAAAAACTACTGAAAACTAAATAATTAACTATTCCCGACACTCATTATAAAAATTCAAATCGGATCAGAACTAAACTTCTGCGTCGTTTAGTTCATAATGCGTGTGTTTACGAGCGCTAATTGTTTAATCTTGATGCATTTTAAGTAACCATAGTTACTGGTATCTAGATGAAAACACTGTTATTGTTACATTATGAATTTCACGTTATCTCATGGGGAAGAGCCGCCATTGTGCCGTGTTAGCAATAAATTAAATAATTATTATCTGAGCTCTTGAAATTGATCGTGGGAATTAACTTTCAATGCTGTTGCGCTTGTTTTAAGTTAAACTTTCGTTTAATTTAATATGGGGTTCTGTGTCGCTTTGTCTGTTTGTTTGGTCGAGTAGCTGTATGCTGCTAAGTTTTTTTGGGTTCATCGTTTGATTAACACTAACTTTCAATTCATGTGACTGTTATGTATAATTTTTATCCATATTAAGGTGTAAAAGCTCGATTTTACGTTAGCTAAATTTAATTCTTTTTTTATAATAACTATCGCGAGACGTACTAAACTAAATAAAAAATCACGGTACTACTTTTTAACCGACTTCAAAAAAGGAGGAGGTTCTCAATTCGACCGTACTTTTTTTTTCAACATTAATGTAAGTGTGTAACGTACATAAATGGAGAAAACCTCTACTAGTTCTGTCTCTTCTCAATTCTTTTTTTTTATTTGGGCCACTGATACATTTCTCCTTTCATCAAAAACATTCCTAAACCAAAAAATCTAATTCTTTATTCGAACCTTAATATCGCTTACAACAATTAGCAATGCAACCACTTCGTTAAAAAATATGAAAACTAACGAGGTAAAACAAAACAAACTGCATATTCTATTGAAAGTTCCACACTAGCATGATGCATACATGCATAGGTATCAACAACACAATACATTGCAATCGGAGCGCTCTACAAAAATACTTGCGAAAACTATGTTACAATCGGAAAACCCAGGCTTATGCAAGTGTAGCTTCAACTGCGTAGTTAGCAATACTGAAATAATAAACTAACTGGATTCGTTGGATTCTAATAAACTATTAATCATTTCGTGTTTGGAAAATATATTTAGTACAATTATACATTGACTGCCTCATTGGTTGAGCGGTCGCAAGTGCTGCCGAACAAGAGGTCTCGGTTCTATTCCCGGGTCCGCCGGGTCGGGCTAACTATTACTAGGCTTTTTTCGGTTTTTTGAAAATTCTCAGTAGTAGCACGGAGTCTGGTATTGTATCCAGTATATTGCAATAGGCTCACTCCCCATTACATGCCATAATGTAAACCTCTGCTTACCCCTTCGGGGATAAAAGGCGTAACGTTGATCTGTTGATCTATAGGTACATTATAGCAAGCATTGCATTACAGCTCATTTTCTTGAAGTGATTAGTAAAACTACTAAAGTTCCTTTTAATATAATTCTTATCCATGTCGTGCTTAGTTTCACTTTCATACGTACATGTAACCAAGGCAATAGCCTACACACATATAAAAACAATATGCATTTAACCGGGAACCGGCGTACTTGTGTGAAATACCCAAAGAGTACAGACAGAGCTACACTAATAACCAATCACTAACCTAAAAAGATGTCCCCAAAACAGTACCATCCATTACATAACATTATTTACCACCCAACAACAACTTTAACGATCAATATGCGTACGCGCATGAGTAATATTCGCAGCGTATTTCCCGAGGTTACGGCATCGAGGCCAGGCTTGTGAAATATCTGTCGTATCCTGCTCCAGTAGACAGTACCCTTAGTGTGAGTTTGCTTTACGATTAACGAAATCGAAACGAGAGCGCGTTCGGGGCTGTGATTGGTTGGTTAATTTGCATTGGCCAATCTCGCGCGCCGAATGCGCTCTCGTTTCGTTTTTGGTCAGCATAAAGCAAACTCTTACTAAGGGTACTGGTCTACGTGGCCTGCAATATCTGGGGGCATGGCAGTGCCCCCGCCAAGTCGAGCAAAAATAGCGGCACGGCTGTACCATCCTTTTCCCGAAGCCATTCAAGACAATTTCGACCGCCTATAACTTCTTTGTGGATAAAACAAGAAGCCTGAATTGTGTTTAGTGTTTTCATCTATTTTTTTTAAACGTAAAATTTATGTTATATTATTATGATAACAATTTATATGTATTATAATAACTTAAGACAGAAGGTCTAAGAGACCTAGTAGGGACTAAATATAATAACCGACTTGGTATTACATGGATCTCACAACGTTTCAAAAAGGGATGAGGTGCGAAACTTGGATTATTTTACATAATACGTATTTGAATGTGTCCGTATAGACATCTAGGTTGCATCTAATGGGCACTACAACTTGTAACTATCAAATATTTTCGATACATAATGAAGTAGGTGCCTAGTTACCCATTGATACACCATTGGCACTATTCCTTTAGTTGTCCATTAGTTGCAATAGTTAATCGCTGAGAAAATTGACAGTAACGATCTAGGAGGATTTTAGGTCACCTTGCAAACTGGTTCCTAGAATGCTAGCTGATTCTAGTTTACAAATTGTAACCTAGATGGTTATTGGGCTAGATTTAAGTTGTTGTTGAGATTAAAGGTACCCATTTTAAATCTACAGTTTGCAACTTGGTCTTTATCAAAAACATCCACGATATTAAGCCTTAATCTGGGAGATAATACCTAACCCGTCTGACAATTTTGCAAATAAAATAAAACCTTAATACGAGTGCCGTAATAAACACTTCTGCCTACCTCTTCGGAGAAAAAGCCGTGACGATACGTATGAGTAGGTTTCCTAAGATTGTTTCATAAGTTCCCATTAGACAAATAAGTACATAGCTGCAATAGGTCGACAAATAAGGTCTTTATGTTGTGATTGCACTTTAGATTTACATATAAGTTGCTAATCATGGGAAACAAGCTTGTTATTTCAGCCTACGTAAAATGATCTAAGTTTTATAAATATCTTCTCAGGACCAAAGGCTGTTTGTTATACACTTAGGTATTCCGTGCTCATGAAGAAAATTAAGTTGGGCATCGCATTATTCATATAATTTTAGTAAGTACTGGTAAGAAATATCTACTAGTAACTTGAAGTTACAACTGCAAAACAGGCCTGACTTTTGTCACCCCTCAGATTACTTCTGAATTTATACTGATAATTATATGTTTCTAGCTTTAGCTTTTGGACTATCTTTCCCAACCAAAACTAAAATATACAAATACAAGCACTGCCAGACAGGTCTCTATTTTATTTACGCAAAGAGCAAGCCAAGATGGTACCTGCACCTACCTACTTAACCCAGTTTCCTTCTGTCCTTCACAAAGCTAGACTAGTGTCGCCCCGTTTGTTCGCTCGCGTCTCGTTAATGAGGCAATGAATGGGTGGTAATGACCTGCTGCTTTTGTGAGCTGGTCGCGATGCAACATTTATTCTATGAGACATTCGTAATGAGGTTGTATTTCGTTGATGGACGTTTGGACTTCCGAAACTAAGTTTTGAGAGGAAATGTTAGGTAGTTTTATTTATAATACATGGTGACATTTAAATCTACATTAAATAAAAACTTTAATTAGTAATAAATAAATATGTACAACCTACAATAATTTAAAACTAAAACAAAGAAAAAGAAAAAAATAAACTAGATTTTTCATTTGTAATGACAATAATAAGTCGTTAGTCCTATGGAGAATTTTTTTTGTTCTCATATAATTTTCATATTCAGATATTTTTCACCTGATCTCTCCCCGATTTTATCACCCTCTTAAGTACGTCGCAGTTGGCTGGGCGACGTCGCCGCGTCTGCGCACGATGAAGAGTCCCTATGTGACTCGAAACTAGTAGAGCTTTTCTCCATTAATTTACGTGAGTAAATAAGCGTCGGGAAAGATTTTTTATTTGTTTTCCACGTGCAAATAATTAAAATAAAACTAGCTATTAACCAAATGCTCACGTATCCCAAGTTCAACAATTTCATAACCACCACGCCAAATTCGTCCTTAATGAAATTACATAACTGTCTTCGTGCGTTAACTTTCTACTGAGTCATAATGACCATAATGCTGTGTAATCGCTCGTCATTGTCTACGGCATCTCATGCTAATTCCGTTTCACGCTAATTATGGTAAACTTGGTCGAAGTTTGAAATATCAATAAAAAAACAAATTTTCAAATTCCGTAGGCTAAAGGAACTCTAAATTAGAAATATCTTTTGTTATTAAATTAAAGTAAAATAAATTGCACAACAAAAGTTTATTTTTGAATCGATTATATAATATAAGACCAAGACATATTTGATTTATTTTGGAATCTTATTGTAAACCCAAGATTCTTAAAATATAGATACTTTAGACGTTAATGGAGCATTTGTTCAATAGTGGACATCTTCCAGTTTAAGACGAAGATTGCAACATCTAAACTAATAAATAAAATTGGTTTGTCTGTTATTAATATTGAAATAACTGCTTTTTATTACATGCCTTACAGGCCGCCTTGGGTGAGGCGGGAAGGAGGGTAAGACTCTTGCTGACAAAAAACAACCCCGTACCTACTCCTACTTTTCGAGCTGGAGGCCCGATAAACCGCTAGGTAGCGCGCAGTTCCAGGAAATAGCCCTTAAGTTGCATTCAAATTAAAAAAATATAAAATACTCAAACAAAGTTATTGCTTTTATAATAAAATTCAAGTACGTATGATTGCCAAGTTTCCAATCATTCAATAGTTTCCGACCAATAGGGCTGCCCTAGTCTAATTAAATCAACCGTTTTGATATTGAATAGAGAAATTGTAGGTTCTCATAGGAAACTAGGTCGCAAACACTTGACTATTATTGGTTCTAGTTTATAGTTACTTGTTATTGTTGTAACACAGTTATCTATAAATATTTCTATAGGCCTAAGTCTTTGGAGAAAGTATTTATTGACTAAAACTAGCTTCTACCAGCGGCTTCGCCCGTGTTCCCGTGACATAAAAAGTATCCTATGACCCACATCAGCTTAGACCCTGTATGTATGCCAAATTTCGTCAAAATCCGTTCAGTAGTTTCAGCGTGATTGACGGACAAACATCTAAACAAACAAACTTTCACATTTATAATAATTATTAGTATGACAAGAATGTTAATACACAGATACAAAGTCGGTTTTTTAACGTTACACTTTAAATTATATTAAATCTTTTACCTACCGATTTTCTCTATTCTCAACCATCAACTTGCAAAAAAAACGTAAATTCTAGCGCTAATCCAATTACCTATCAACTTCCTCGTCGATCTAACCGCTAAACGAAAAAAAAAAAGTAATCTCCCGCCATTAATCATAGACAGTTCCATTTAGCATAGAGCTAGACGTAACGTTTTTAATAAGACCGCGGCAAAGGAATCTTTTAAAAACTTATCGTTGCGTGACTTCCGTCAAAAACAATGAACACGAGACCGATCGCTCTGCGCTTGCGACGGACGCTGCCGACAGAAATTCTTTCGAGGAACACTCATCACGAATCACAAACACCTCACTCATAACTTGGCAAATAAACAAAAAACTTAATTCTAAGAAAGCATTCGTTTCTTTCTTGTTTGGAAGTCGGACAATTTCATCACGTTTTAGGTAATATTAAAAGTTTCACTAACTAATCTATCTATCTTTGGGTCGGTAGAGTTATTTCCAAACTGGTTTACTAGTTCGATCCTAAATAGGAAGGACGATTTTTTTGGGGCCACGCTTCGTTATACCGTTCACACGATTTCTCCTAATATTTCATGTGTTTTCTTGCTTTCTTTAGACTGCCCTGGCTAAAGTTTCTCCCATGCTGTAGGTGCGTTTACAAACACTAATGATAAGTAGGTAAACGCCCGCACCTTAAATATAAAGTATTTTATGTAAAGTAAGTTCGTTTTGGGAATCGAACTCTTAACGTATCGTTATGCAGCAACTGTATTGAATGAGTCACTATCGTTATCTAATTGATGATTGTGAATTTAATTTTGTATCATGTTTTCCTGTGCATTATTTCTTAAATCGTTTTCTTATTTCCTATGTTTATTGTTGCAGGTACCATAATACTACCTCCACACGCAGTATGCCAGTACCCAGGACACCACATGGGTAGGTACGCATCAATTCCTCAAACCAACCACTTCATTCTACCTCATTTACATAATTACTACAATACGTCACTTTTATTCCCCCAGTGAGCTACATGCAGACGCCGGGTGATTGGAACCCTCACACGCAACAAAGAAATCCTCCATGGCATCAATTCTCCTCTCCAAGGAAAAGATCTCCGGACTCCTATGATGGTCCATACTACAACAATGACCAGTATGGACAAATGCAGTTCGCCTCCAGTAACCAATACCCACAAACACAATACAACCCAATCCAAAACTTCCAGGGCCAGTATTACGACAACAGATCTCCCGTGGGCTATGCTCAAACAGAACCTAGACACCCCAACGACCCTAGACTCCTATCAGACTCAGCCTTTACCAGGATATCAGAAACACTTGGTGCCATAAACACTGTCGGACACTACCTCGTAGATATGGTGAACGACTCACATGAAAGAAATGAGACAGATCCAAACCTACAGCAACTACCTCAGGCTCTTTATACCATAAGTAAAAACGTATTGGGCAGAAATGTGACTGACAAAATAGCTCCTATTGTGAAGAAGGCGTTACCAAAAGTGTTACCAGATGCTCCTATCACCAAAATAGCAACAGCAGACCGAATAGATGAAGACGCCAAGTCTTGTACGACACCTGAGGGTGAGGATGGCGTTTGTGAAGACCTCAGCAACTGTCCCCAATTGCTGCTAAACTTGGTGAATCTCAGGGAATCTTTGTGCTTCAAAGATTTGTTTGTGCCTGGGGTGTGTTGTCCGAAAGATGCGATTGTGCCGCAAGCAGAGAAACCGATTGTTGCTTCGACGAGTAAGCCGACTTATTTGGTGCCGGTGACGACACAGAGGCCGAAGCCTGCGACGACGAAGAAGCCGTCAGCGGTGCTGGTGTTGACGACGAAGAAGCCGAAGCCGGCGACCAGCACCAAGCGGCCGCCGACCACGACCAAGCGCCCAGCGACCACCAGCAAGCGACCTGTGACCACGACCGCGGTGACTACACCGCGAACTCTGCCCACTACCTCATACTACACTGTCACGCCTCCCGTTATCACTAATTTCTCCAATATTGTTGACATTGAGGGTAAGATATTTATATTGAATGATTTGGTCTACTTGCAGGACTATTCAATGAGACAAGCTAAAAGCTAATAGTTTTAGTAATCTATCTTTGAGCTATAAAGACAATCTAGTGTTCAATATGCCGTGCAAGTGGGCCAAAATTTTAATCTAAAAATCACTTGGGTGTTTGCCAGAGCCTTAAATATCGAAAGGTAAGTTAGTCGCAGTTTCTTACTAATTTCTTTTACATTAATTGAAACTGGTAAAGCAAAGCGTTAATTGGCTAACCTTTACCGACTCTCATTTGTAAGGTTTGCAGCAGAACTTCATTACAAGTTACATGATTCATTCAATAAAATGCTTTACAACCGTTACTTAAATAACTTAGGAAAATTACTTTAATAGTTTTCTTCATTCAAGTTACGATAATGGTAACTAACTTTACCTACTTTCAAGAATTTACAAGAAAAATCCATCATTAGCCATAGCTTTACATGCGCCAACATAGATTTTGTTAATCAATACAGTACTACCTAATTTTCATCGCGATAATAAGCAAAAGACAAACACAGTCCCACTTTTTAAGATGTAGGTACTACCTACTCGTAACTCCTCCTGACGTCTTGGACTGTAACAAGCTGATTAATAACAACATAATCAAACTTGATTCCAGATTGTGGCCAACGTGAGGACGAGGGTGGTCGCATCGTGGGTGGAACAGAAGCTAAGCCTGGAGCCTGGCCGTGGATGGCAGCGATCTACCTGCACGGCAGCAAGCGGCGGGAGTTCTGGTGCGGAGGCACCCTGGTTAACAAGAGACATATCCTCACTGCTGCTCATTGCACCAGGGACTCGAAGCAGCGACCGTGAGTAGCTATCTCTGTGCATCTAGTTATTTTCAATTATTTTTTTTAAACAAGCAAACGGATCACCTGATGGTAAGCAATTGCCACCACCCATGAACACCCGAAACACCAGAGGCGTTACAAGTGCATTGCCGGCCTTTTGGGGGTTAGGAATTTAAAGGTTGTTAGGGAATCGGGGATTAGGAAGATTGGGAAGGGGGTAATTGGGCCTCCGGTAACCTCACACATATAACGAAACACAACGCAAACCTTGATTAACGTCGATTTTCTGTGAGACCGTGGTATCAACTAATGTCCTTGTATGTTTAGTCCTACGTTGGACCAATATCCTGCCTGAAAAGGGATGTTCCAGCCAACTTATCAATTAATTTATTTTATGGCTATTTAGTAAGTCTCTACGTTAATAAGTAGATCTACCATCAAGTCGGTACTCCTCAGGTTCCCAGCTCGCCAGTTCAGCGTGCGTCTAGGAGACGTGGACCTGGCGCGTGAGGACGAGCCGTCCCGTCCTGTCACGCTGCGTGTCACCGCCGTGCGAGCACACGACCAGTTCTCCAGGGTCGGCTTCTACAACGATATTGCTGTACTGGTTCTGTCAGGTAAGGTCTCGAAACAGGTGAGATTAGAGTAGGTAGTTACTTAGTACTTAATTTAAGGGGTACCTAAGGTTTCGAAACTGAAGTTTTACGTGACGTTAGAGTAGGTACTACTTAACTTAAGAACAAGGGGGGGGTCTATCAATCGAAATAGATGAATACCTAGACGTGTATGTGCGGCGACGTGAGCTGTCTCTGGAATATTTTGTATTCCTAGGAGGAGTAAAAAAGTATTGAATGGTTTTTCGAAAATCCTATTTAGATAATACTTGGCATTTTAGAATAGAAATTATGTAAGTTAATTATGCCCTTCACACGGTTTCACTAACAACTAACTCGATTATGTTTCAGAAAACGTTCAGAAATCGAAATACGTGATTCCCATTTGCATACCACGGGGTGAGCTAATAAGACAGACATTTGACGGGGCAGTGGCTACAGTGGTGGGGTGGGGGACGACTCGGTACGGTGGGGGGGAGAGCTCCAAGCAGCTGGAGGCCAAGCTGCCAGTGTGGCGGAATGAGGACTGCAACCGGGCGTACTTCCAGCCCATCACTGACACGTTCTTGTGCGCTGGGTACGCGAGAGGCGGTATTGATGCTTGTCAGGTAAAATATTTCTTTCCATACACACATACATAACCTGCCTCCCATGCCTCCCCAGCTTAGCCTGTCTCCCATGGGACATAATATTTCTTGTCGTACTTTTTTATGGAATATAGAACGAAAGACACGATGGTAAGCGAAAAGCGCCAGCTATGGACGCCTGTAACGCTCGACCAGTCACAAGTTTGCCGATCTTTGCAGGAGGAATAAAGTACCTACTCTTCGTAGATATCGTATATTAACACGTTCGTGGACAGTTCCTACTATCTCACAAGTTGCAGCTACTAAGACACTACTTTTTTCGTACATTGCCCACAGGCGTAGTGTCACATAATGCAAAAATGTAAAATAATGTAGTGACAGTACAAAAGTCGTAATTATACCTGTGGTGACAGTACAACATGCCGTTCTTTACAATAGTATGAAAAATCAGTCGTTGTGAGGCGTACTGATTTTATGGAACTAAAAACTGATACGTCGACAGGCGTACTGTTGTATCACTTTAGGCTGTGGTTGTATCACTTTAGTCCTAACTGTCCACCAACGTGTTAAGTTACGTTGAATATTTTTCTCATCTTCAACTAAGTGTAAAGACTAGACTAATAAATATCAATGTCTTTTTCCAGGGTGATTCCGGAGGTCCGCTAATGCTGCAAGTGGGAGGTCGTTGGACTCAAATCGGAGTGGTTTCGTTCGGAAACAAGTGCGGAGAGCCCGGGTACCCCGGCGTGTATACTAGAGTTACGCATTATACACACTGGTTACAACAGAATACAGTGTAAACTGTTAATGTCATGTTCTCAACTAAATTATGTATTAGAAAATAGTACACTGTAAAAATACGTATGTTTTTGTACTTATAAGTAAAATATTTGTAAAATGTTTGGTAAGGAGTAAAGTCAAAGTATTTTTTTATCTAGGGTCTACTTACTGCTGTCCATTTTATTGTATAATAGTTAATGAAGTACTAATTAAAATAGTACAATGAATAATTTTCTTACCGACTCTCATGTTACCATTTTAATTCAATAGAAGTAATAAAGTACAGGATATAGAAGCATAAGTTTGTCATATTACTAGGTTTACATATTTATAATATTTGAGACCATACTTAATTTATTTTTATTTGTCGTCAAGTCCTTTCTAAGCTAATGTTAAATTAAAAATAATGACATCGATCGTAATTAATTTAATATTTTGTGATAATGTTTTACTGACTGTTAGTTTTAAGGAATTAAAATTTTTAAACAAATGTTATATTTCATTTCACCTTTACCTAATGTCCTTAACTTGGCAATTTGCAATGTGAATTGCGATGTAATGAACGACACGATGCTCAATTATGCATGAAAAAAAAATGTAGATGAAATCAAAAGTGTACTTCTTTCTACCCGAATGAGAGACAGGTGAGAAGTTATGTATCTCCTAGTTTACCTCCTCGATCGATCCCATCCTCGTTTGTGAAACAAATCCCATTTCTCATTAGAAAAACCTTATTTCCGAACGTAAAATGTTAAACGTCATCTTTACACAGTCACAACGACTGACATATTTGGATCTTGAACATGAAAGTTGTTGCTATCCTTGTCGGTCTCTATGCATTAGAAAGAGTAAGCAGAAAAGTGACAGTGACGTTTACAATTCGGCAAAATAAATTGACGTTTACTGATTACTGCTGTGACTAATTTTATATTTTATTTGAATAAAATAAATAAACATTGTTTAAACTCGAATATATGGCCTTAATAATATTTAAGAGTACATATTGAACCTTAATAATAGTCTTAATGTCGTGATTTTGGTAGTTTTG
This sequence comes from Spodoptera frugiperda, assembly GCF_023101765.2. Classification (NCBI taxonomy): domain Eukaryota; kingdom Metazoa; phylum Arthropoda; class Insecta; order Lepidoptera; family Noctuidae; genus Spodoptera; species Spodoptera frugiperda. The sequence goes on along the minus strand of NC_064229.1, from coordinate 1,893,500 downwards.
GTAACAAAATTTGTGCAAAATGAAGTATTCGACGTCGCCTACTCCGAGCCTGACTAACTATCCAAGGAGTACGTCTCCGTTACCAGCGCCTGCTAATTACCAGCCTACGACAGCCAGCGCGGCTGTGAAGCGCTACAAATACATCAGAAGACTGTTCAAATTCAATCAGATGGACTTTGAGTTTGCTGCCTGGCAAATGGTATACCTATTTGTGTCACCACAGAAAGTGTTTAGGAATTTCAATTATAGAAAACGTAAGTGCCAATCATACAAAATAAATATGTATAAGCTTAATCATTCTTATTAATACTATGTCAAGAAGTTAAAATTTCCTATTAGAATACTTCAGCATTGTGAACTTTGTTATGATGAATGAAGTGTCTGCTCATTACTAGTCAGTATTTATTCAGTTGCACAAAATATTATTTTACACAACTTCATTACCCCATAAACCTATAAAACTCAGTGAAGAATAAAGTTGCTATAACCATGGAACTTGTTAATTTCAGATACAAAATCACAGTTTGCAAGAGATGACCCAGCGTTCCTAGTACTACTTAGTGTATGGTTATTCTGTAAGTATCACAAATACATTCTTCTACTATCAAAAGTTAGAAACTTTAAATAGAAGTTATTGAAAGTGAGAAGAAAGAAAAACTTATTCAACAGTGGATATGTACACAAATACATTGATTATAAACACAAATACATTATGTATATAAATTATTCTATATTTATTTCCAATACATATATTATTGACTACATGCCACTCAAGTTGCTAACACACATTAACAATCTTATCTTCATCTTATTGATATCAATATTAACTATTTTGTAACCATTGATAGATTTATATAACACTACATATGATCCAGTTTATTTCAATGGTAAAATAAATGCTGAATGATATACTGAACCAAATATAAGACAAAGGTGTAAGTGGTGTGTAGATGTAAAACTACTGTATGTATACATCTGAAAAAGATACTGTATACTTACTAAAGATGTTTCGCTGAGAGTTACATAAAAGAAAATTCTTACCATTAAAACCTTTGGCCACCAATGTTATTATTCCTTGAACTGCAGACTACCTAGTGGGCTACCGTAGTTGCAGTTTGAAGAGCAAGTAGGAGTGGGTTGGTTTTTAGTCTGATACTCGCTCTCGCCTCACCTAAGGCGGAAGAAACCATTGGATAACTATTGCCTCTAAAAAAACCAATGTTATTTTTAATCAATACTACTAAGAAAAGATCAGAGAGCTAAAGCTAGTGTGTTTAAAAATCTGATGTATTATGTTTCAGTATCATCAATATGCCTGGGCCTGGCGATGGGCCTGACAGCCGGGAAGGTGGCACTATTTGTACTGTTTGTAGTATTCGTAGACTTCATAGGAGCCGGGATACTTGTGTCCACATTCTTTTGGTTAGTATATTTGTTAATATGTATTATTCATATTTCTCACCATACTTCTTGACTTACTGAATAAATAATAGTTTAACAAGGTGGAAGATCTTCATAAAGGCATTATGAAGGCTGATTATAAAGACTTACTAGTACTTACATAGGCATTACTAGTCGAAGTCAAATCATTTATTCCAATTAAACCATAAATAGATACTTTTGAAATATCAACAAATAAAGAAATAAATAATAGTCAGTGAAGCTAGGTATTGATATATAGCTAAGACCTTTTGATAAGTGTTACATTGAACACAAAGTATAGTTTCTGATATGATTTCTGAGGTGCACAAACTACTATTAGAATGTCCTTCTTTACCAACAAAAGAACTATAAACAATATGACCATTATCTCCCTATAGGTTATAAATGAATGAACTGTAAACATTTGCAGGTATGTAAGCAACACGTACCTGCGCCGCGACCCGGACGGGCCGGACGTGGAGTGGGGGTACGCGTTCGACGTGCACATCAACGCGTTCTTCCCGCCGCTCTCACTGCTGCACTTCTTCCAAATCGTCTTCTTTGAAAGTCAGTATTATTGCTTATATTTTGAGACTAGTTTGGCTGTCCAATAGACCTAATATACTATGCTTCTTACTCTTCTTAGTCTCTATTCTAAGTACAACCACCAATAGAATGTATCAATACTTGTATGAAAAATATCTACTAATCAGACACTAATATGAAACTGGTCCTAAGCTATATGATAAGTGATCCGAAGCTGCGGACTACCTACCGGGAGCTCCGACTCGAAAAGCAGGAGTAGGAATGGGGTGGTTTTTAGTCAGTTAGAGTCTGACACGCCCGTTCGCCTCGCCCAAGGCCAAGAGAAGCCATTGAATGACTATCCCCCTTAAAAAAAGTCTAATATTCAGTATAAACCATACACAAAATTGCACATCTCTATGTGACTACCTGTCCTATTCAAACAGATATTATATCAAACCAGAAACCAACATGGTAATCTGACACTAAATGCCTCTATTTTCTTTTTCCAGATATTCTGTTCCGTGATGGTTTCCTATCCTGTCTGGTGTCCAACACATTCTGGCTGGCTTCCATCATCTACTACCTCTACATCACATTCTTAGGGTACAGCAGTAAGTATCACAACCTGTACATTTTATATTATGCACCAGAAATATGGCACTACCATAATTTTGCTCTTGCACTAAAATCCAAAATGACTTTCAGATTATGGAAAAGTTGTCGATTCTGGTAAGTTTTCAATATCAATGGGGAAATTTGATTATTTTTTGTGTTTGTGACTACCAATGTGATATTTAAAGATAAATTGTACTACTCAAGCGGTTTGAGTATATAGGCGATTTATAGAAACAGGGTTTTCTTCGCTAGAAAGACTAACTTTGGGTTTTTGAAATTTCATAATTGCCAATATGATCACCTGCTATTACCTGAAAAACTCGCAAAAGAGGGTTATGTGTTACATTTTAAATTGCCCTTCAGTGCAAAAGGGTACCATCACTTTGTTAACTACCAACCAATTTATACTTTTGTCCGACAGATCTCCCGATGCTGCAAAACGCTCGCGTGTTCCTGTTGCCCCTGCCGATCCTGTTCCTCACATACCTGGCGACCCTCGTGATGGGGTGGAACCTCAGCGAGATGCTCGTCTACTTCTACATGATGAGGGTGTTACACTGATCAATATGTATTGCGACACTTGTAAATTATACACTAAAGCCACATGAATAGGGTGCATTTTTCATCAGAGGGCTTGAAGCTTTAAAAATTGCCTGGAAGGAGGAAAAATAACATGGGCTACGGTAACTTATTTTCGGGAAAGATCGGAACGAGTTCCGATCCGCTTGCCAAGCTTGGAAATTCGCCATGGTGATAAAAAACTTAAGCTCATTAGACTAATGTGCTATGATGTTGCCAAAATATCGATATAATTGAAGCGTTAGTGACTGGAATCAAGTTATCGATAGTGCAATGTGCAACTATTGAAAGTATTCATTGATTGGCTTTAATATTTGGGGTTATTATGCCAGATGCCATGAATTATACTTTACAAGTGAAGCAAGAACTTTTAACGTAAACAATAATTAATCTTAAGTTGAGGGAAGAGAGTCGAAAAGGAAAGTACTTATATACAAGAGAGTCCACATTACTTTCCTTTGATAATAAATAACGACTGGTTAATAAATAAACTATAGCATTTATATTGGTTTCTGCAGGTAACAAGGATGTTCCAAACGATCACTGATATCACTTAATGCGTGAGCAATGTAACATAATGTAGCAATATAAACTAAACATATTTTCATATAACTACAACACTGTACATAGTAAAATAATTAATATTTTTTAAGAAATAAATTAAAATACGTTTCACTGATTGTATTTCATTTATTCAATCAAAAGGCTATAGTTTGATAATATAGTTTAAACTCTATTTTAACTTTAGATATAAATAATCATAATTTAATCATCATCGAGTACAATCACCTCGTCTGTTGTGATAGGTTTGGGTCTCTCAGTAAACGGCAGCTGTTTCTTAGCTTCCGGCTTCTTGGGCACGGGTTTAGGTACTGAGGTCTTGGTTATCGTGAGAGAGGAGGGCAGCTTACTAATGGATGCATTGATCTCATGGTTCTTAGAAATAGGGAGATGCTTCTGACGCTCCGCCAGTTTCTCTTGCAGCGTCTTCCCCGGACTGACTTGCTGGTGTGGCATCGGGGGCTTCGTGTGTATGGCCGCGTTCACAGTGGACGCCGTAGACATGTGCGCCTGCGCCGGCATAGAGTGGGTAGAGTGTGACGAAGAGTGAGTCGAGTGTGAAGAAGAGTGAGTCGGAAATGAAGATAAGTTGGCCGACATCGAGGCTGGCAAGTTCTGCAGCACTGAACCCATACTGGGAGTTATGGGCGTAGAGTTAGACTTCTGCAGAGAACTTATTACGGGCGTCGGTATAGCCTTACTGGTGGAAGGCATTGTAGGCGCAGTGAACGACTTCGACGTCTTCATCTGTGGGTTGGTGGACCGCACGGAGCCCGGCTTCGGGCCACGTTTCTGTTTCTTTGCAGGCGGCATAAAGGACGGGAAGCTCTGCCCTAAAAACTGGCGGTAGAACTCAGCCTGGAAGGAGTTCTGCAGAGTATTCTGTAACGTGTTCTGTAATGACGGGTATGCGCTGAAAACACTCATGTTGGACAAGTAGGACAAAGACAAGGCGGCCGCCGTCTGCTGCGACAGTACAGGGTCGTTCAACATCGGTAAATAGCTCTGGAACGCGGCGGCCATTTCGTGCGGCGACATTTTTGGTAAACTCGAGCTTGCAGTGGATGTTGCAGGGGGAGCAGGAGGCGCTTTCTGCTCCGGCTTTGGTTGACTTTCAACTCTTGGCACGCTTGGAGCGGGAGCTTTTGAAGTCTCGGCAACAGCAGCCTTAGCAGCTTGTTTCTTCTGAGCATTCTGACTTTTATCCACACTAGCCATCATAGCGTCACTCTTAATTTTGTGAAGCATCTTATGACAGTATTTCAAACTTAAATCAACTGCATTAATATTCTCAGGGATGGGATCATTTCTGAGCAACTTGTAACCCTCAACTATTAAGTTCGTGAATTGTTTAGCATTCGGTTGTTTCTGGACTTTTAAATAAGCTCTGTAAATATCCAACATGAAACTGTTGAGTGCTTGCCGCTCCACCTCGTTGATCTTCAAATCGGCTTGTTGGCTGAATTTTATCAGTTGTCCTTTCAAAGATTGTACGCACAGTGAGAATGCTTGTTGAGACAGGTCCTCTCTATCAGAGTCGCGTACATACTTTTTATCAAGTTCTGGTATCTTCTGTAAAACGATACTCAGTTCCAAAAGTGTTTTATGATCGTCTATTTCTTTCAATATCTCCATTGTGAGGAGTACAGATCGATTCATGTGCAATGGGAAGCTGCCTGGCCTGTCAACCTCTGCAATGGGTATTCTCCATATGTTATTGAAAAAGTTAGAGGGTTTCCTCTCACTGAATAATCCTCCCATTTTGTGACCAGATCTTGAAGTGAAATTGGATAACATGAGATCTCGACATCTTTCGATATCTTTACCCTTTTTATAATAAAAGTGATAATGGGCGAGTCTGTAAATGGCCTTATAATGTGGTGGGAACCGGCTGGCGCAGTCTTCCAGCGCGTCTAGACAGGCTGACACTATCTTCATGATCTCATCGTCTGTCATTGGTTTAGCGTCATTCGAGGACTTGGACGCGTCGCTGTCGGTAGTAGAGTCGCTGCTGCTGTCGGATGTTGTTTCGCTCGAACTGGAATCTGACGACGACGATGAAGAAGATGTGCTACTCGAACTATCCTCCTTTTTCTCGCCATCCGTTTCTTCTTTTTTCTCCTCAGTAGGTTTTTCTATCTCAGGTGTTACTTCTTTGACAGGTTCTGTTGATGGTGGTGGCGGCGGGAGAGTAGTCTGTGGCAAATTCTCGTTAGGAACTTCCTGTTTCTTCTCATCTGGAGTCTCAATTGTTTTCGCTTCAGTTACTTCTAAACTCTGTTTAATCGGTTCTTTGGATTTTCTTTCTGTGTCATAGGAAGCTGAGCGCCTTACTTTAGCTGCCGCTGCTTCCATCTTTAGTCTTTTGGCCTCATGAGATTCTTCTTCACCAGCGTCGCTAATAGACCGTTTGAGAATATTAGCTGCGTGAACAGGTTCCGCGGGTTTAGGTTCAGTGTTCGTTTCCATTTCTACAGCACCGTCCTTTTTAGGCTTTCTTGTAAACGGACCTTTTTTCCACTCTTCAATACACGTGGAGAATACCTTACCTACTGATGCAGGGATTGGTTTGCTCTCGTGTTGTTCTATGTACTTCAATATAGTCGCGTGGATCCGATAATGTAACTCTAATACTTCTACACATAAGTGTGTTGGCGTATTGTAATTAATCTTCGAAGGATACGTCGCGTTGCTTTCTTGTAAACTTTTTACGGCTTTCATATAGTAATCCAAGTATACCGATGGTGGCTTATTACGTTTCTCACTCACTTTCCCCAACATATAGAAGTGTAGCCACGACTCATCATTTACTTTGTCAGATTCCGAACTATTGTTAAGTTCGTTCTGCACGGTAATGAAACTTTTATGTGTTATATCTAACATGTCTTCCTTCAGTTTTTCTAAAGACTCAAAATCTTCCATGCTTAGAGATTCACTCGCTTGTTTCAGGACTCGAGAACAGAACGAGTGCACGTAATATGCGAACATGCCATATTCTGTCCACATATTGCAGTAGGTAGGATCCAGCTCCATACATCTCTTGTAACATCGTATCACGGATTTTGCAGGGTTTAGAAATTCTCTTTCATGATTGAGATTTTTACAGGAATTCAACATTCTTTCTAAATTTACACTTTTAGCCAAAGATATACGTGCCCATGATTCAACTCTGTCGTTATTCAGAGCAACGTCGAGCATGTTGAACTTTATACCTAACTTGCTTTCCTCTCTTTTGTAATAATAATCTCCCAACAAGAAGTAAATATCCTTCATTTTATATGGTAGTAGAGATGGAGCGTTAGGCATTTTATCTTCCAAGCCTTTAATGTATCTGTCGATGTCTGGAAGGTATTTCTGTGGATCACATTCAGGCGGAAGCAGAGCAAGTATTTTGTGGAACAGCTGCTCAGTGTCAGCAGTGATGCCGGGCAACTTGCCCTCCAGTGCTGGCAATGTTGGAGGTCTGAATATCTCATACACTTGTTGCGCTCTTTTCCAATCTAAAGTGTATGGTGGTACATTATGATCTACAAGGTATTTCAATTTGTTTTTCCTTCCAGGGTGCCCAAACAAACAAAACACACACTGCTCCATATATTGTACCACCTGCTCTAGAGATTTAGCCAGTGAAGGTGACCGCAACCTTGGAACTACCGTGTCTAAGGTAAAGTACAGCAGTTTGCCTTCAGACTTACAACACCAGCCTCTCTTCCCTAGCTGTTCATGTGCAATGAATAATACCATTAATGGGTTAGGAACATCCTCATCACTCGCAGCTTTGTCGTTATCTATTCTGGCTCTTCCTTGGTCCTCCTCTCTCTGTAATATGTAGTGTACAATGATCCATGGGACTACAGTACCGAAGGGCATTTCAGCAGCATTAGTCTCCACCTGATGTCCAATTATTCTGATGAGATCTTCCAGACCCTGACTCAGTTCTTTTTGCGACACTGTGTCCAGACATGTTAAACCTTCTGTTGTAAGTATGTGCTCCATACAACACAGTATCTTAACAACTGTCAGGGTCCATTTATCATATTCTTGAGATCCTGTCGTAAATCTAAAGTAGTGATTTAGAGCTTCATGTAGACAAATGAGAGACCACTTGAAACATTCTTCTGGTCTGTCTAAAGCCCAATATGTGTCCAGTATCACAGCCAAATGTACTGCAAAGTCTAAAGCCACCGGTTCTTCAACTTTAGCCATTGCTTTGCAGTGTTCAAAACTATCAATCACTATAGATAATACTTCTTCAAAGTTCCCTTTGTCACATAGTTCCATAACAGTTGAAAGCTTCTCATTTCTCTCAAGGTCCTTTATAGCAGCTAAGACTTCACTCTCATTAATTTTTGGTTTATATGTGAAATTGACTATATCTAGATTGTATGTGTCATGGTGTTCACCCATAGCTTCAAATTCATAAACAAGTTGGTATAAACAGTCCAAAGCAAACTCATTACATTTATTCAAAAGTTGAGTGTGTAGTTTTACCCAGAGATAGCGCAGTGTAAAATCTAAACAGTCAGAGCTTTTGAAAATGTTTGGCTTTAAACTCAATATAATGCCTACAGTTTCAATCACACTCAGTTCGTGTTTCTCTTCTTCTCCCGGAGATTTGTTCAACTTTTCATTAACTAAGAACTCTTCTGCCAAGATGTTAACAGTTGTGAAATGTAATAAGTCATCATCATTGTCACTGGTGCATGTAGGAATATCAATGTGGTTAAGATAGCACTTGTTAGCTTCAATAAATACTTCTGAGAGTCCCTTGGGCCATTTCTCTCGCCATTTACATGCCAAAATATTCAGGAAATCATTTAAAATATCAATTATATCCTTTTTCTGTTCTGTGTACTGATTAATAAAGTTTTTAACATCTTTCTGTTCATCTTCAGATCCAAAATATATTATTTCAGGTACTTCAGGTTCTTCAGGTTTGTCTTTTGCCTCAAATAGTTTATCCAGGTCTGTCACATCCGGTGATGTTTCTCGAGCTTGGTTTTCTTTTTTCTCAACCAACTCCGGTACTAAAGAAATTGGTACCATTCTCCTAAGAGTTTCATAGATATTGTCATCCTGTTCTTGTTTATTTGTAGGCTTTTTCCGTCCAGATCTCCGTTTAGTACACCACTCCCACATTTCTAGGAAACTTAGTGCGCTGCCTCTTCTTCTCACTGGGGCTTTCTTTTGTTGTTTATTGTCCGCAGGGTTCTCAGCATTTTCTGCCACCATTTCAACATCACTCTCAACTTTCTCTGTATCAGTGGCTGTTTTGTCTTTGTCTGATAAGTCATTGTTCTCATTCTCTGACACATTTTCAACATTCTTTTCTGGTTCTACCACAGCTTCTTCAACTTTATTTTCCTCAGGTTTCTGTTCTACTTCCATTGGCTCCTCACACACCTCCATGGGTTCTTGTTTCTCCATATCTTCCTTTTCATAAACCATTTCTACTTTGCATGCATGACTGTAACAATTCTCAGACATATAGTGATGCATATGAACCAAGGAATCTCCAACTGATTTCCAACTTAGACTGCTTACAGGTTTGACTAATTTTAATTCAGGTAGGACATATTTGAACTGCTCAGCTTTCTGTTGCTCAATAAATGTGTCATGGATCATTTCTGCCTCATTTATGAGGTTCTTGGCCTTTTCCTCATCAAATGGTTCATCATCCTTTTCATCCCATTTGTAAATAGGATTCAGATATTCCATGAAGTCTTTTATGTAAGGATACACAGTGTAAATATGTTTTCTATATGCTAGACCGCGTAGGTACCCAGGGTCCAACTGCAGAGTGTCATGTATGGTTGAAATACATTCCTCCTTATAATCCAGGCCGAGTAGGAGTGTGACGATCTTATCTAAACAAGGCCAATGACGAGGATTGCGTTCAGCGCCGCGTTGAAAAGCATGGAGCGCCATTTCATAGCGTTTAGTGCGCATACAAAGCTGCCCAAGTCGGTGCCATAGAGTGACATCAGTGTCGTCTAACTCAGCCGCAGCGCAATACGCCTCGATAGCGGCGTCTACTTCCTCTGATGCTGTCAGCATAGCCGCCAGGTTTTTATAAGACAAATACTTTAAATTAAACAAGGGACCAGGCACTTTCTCACCTTGCGCGGGTTTTTGAACTTCGTACAATAGTTCTGTATCAAGTAGATCCCTAAGTAACTGAGTGGCATCCTTAAGATTACCTTTTCTTTGAAGTTCGAGTGCGTTTGCATACTGCTGCAATGCTATCTGTTCAGACGCTTCTCTTGTGACTTCTTCCTCGGATCCACTTTCCTCTTCCGATTCCTCGTTCAAGGCAGATATTTTAATCATTTTTGATCCCTCGTTTTATTGCTTTTTGATAAATAAACAATAAAGAAACACCCGGCTTGCTTCTTTGATACAACTTTGATAGATACTAATTTGACATTTACTGACATTAAATGTTATTATTGAAAAGATTTATAAAGTTGTGATAAAGTTCAGAAACGAAATCGTACATACATTTAAAATCTTACAATAGATTAATTAATTTTTATGATTTTTATTTAATTAGTTCAAATAAAATTCAATCGTAATGTTATTTACGTTAATTGAATGTATAAAACAATTTTTAAATTAAAAAGTCGAATAAGAAATACAGTGTACAAAAATGACATTTGACATGACATCTCTAAAAAGTCAAAATACATGAATTTTGAGGTTAGGTAATTGTGTTGGATTTTCCATAAAAGTTCTTGTAAACAACTAATATTAGTAAAAGAAAGTGAACCGCAAACGATGTTATCCCAGAACTCCTTGCTGAAACGTACCTGGCCGATGGTGGTACAATGTGCGGAGGCGCATAGAAAACCCCGATGGGTTCCAGTTGCAAAAAGTAAGGTATTTCGTGTACCCAAACGTCCCGTTGTGTCAGAAGAAGAGCGTCTAGAGCTTTTACGGCTGCACAACAACTATAAAACTCAGATGCGGGCCATCAGGAGGTTCTATCACGAGGAAATGATCAAAGAAAAACAAACACGGGAGAGTGCCAGTTCGGAGATGTCTCAGCGCTTGGAGGCCGAGGAGTGGGCTCGGTGCGTGGAACTGAACGAGAAGTGGAATGCTCAGGTCGCCATAGAACGAGAGGAGCGCAGGAAGGTGGAGGTGAACCAACTTGAGACGTACGCTCTCAAGAGGATGCAGGCTGTTGATGAAAAACGGGTGCAGGCAATCGCGAAAGCTTCAGAAGAAATCAAGCGACAGAAGGTAATTAAACATCTTGTACAAACTTACTTTCTAATTACATTTTTTTAGTGAAAATATGTTAATATGTCTAGTCTAACGTTTAATATTTCTTTAACTATGTATATAGTCCAGTAATAAGGTTAAATTATGTAAGAATCTCGGAATGCGAGATACCCAGCTATAATTTTGTATATACTTATATATTGACCCCCTAAATTGTCTCGAAACCTACATATGGTAAAATAAAATTCAGGGTGAAATACTAAATTGACTGGACTAATACCAAATTCAGATAATTGGACTGAAAATGAAAAGTCCTTTCAAGTATAAGTTACTACTTATGTAAAAATAATTATAGTTTAAAAACAATCATTTTTATTTCAGGAATTGAGTTCAACATTCATAACCCCGGAAAATCTGGAGGCGGCCATAGATCATGCTCTAGCAAACCCCACAGACTATAACTTTGCCATAGACCTCAAAGGAAACAAGTATTTAGGCAGAGACACACAGATAACTAAACCAAAGGAGGCTGCTTCTTCTGCCAGTGCTACTGCTTAGGAGATAAATGGTAGTTTGTATTGTAAATAAATTAGGTACAATAAAATTATATTATTTAAGAATTTGTGTTTACTTTTTATTAATATTTAGAGTATATTGATACATCTAAATGCTATTCCAATCCCTGGCTGTGCTAAAGTGTGGACCGCACTAGATGTTTTAAAAAATATAAAATGTACTTTTATTGGAATGCTTAATTTTTTTTCTTGTCTAAGAGATGTATTTCATGTCATGACCCATTTGGAAAATGCAAGTCAATAAAATACATCTTGCAGCTAACTGCTTTTCACACAGCAAATAAAACACAGTGTAAAATATAAATATAATCATTTAATTAATTGAACACTATACAGACATATCTTGGAACATGGTCTCCCAGTTAGGGACGAGGTTGAGCTTGTGCTGCAGGGAGCCGAGAGACACCAGGTTGGCTGAACGAGATGCCTCATCTGTGGCCATTGACACTACTTCTTGGTGGAATGCTGCCTTTGTACCTAGGCATACCTGGAATAATAAAAAAGCTTGTAAAGGTAAAGAAGTTATTTACTGTTATTATCCCTTTGGTGAGGAGTTGCAAGCAGATTAACGATCAAGGAGTTTCAAGTTCGATTAAGTCTGGCAAAGTATTAGTGTTCGAAAGATGTTAGTAATAAACAGATAAGACTATAAGCTCGTCGTAAGATATAACGGGATATTTACCATGTTACTGTAAACTCGTCGTAAAACATTACGCAGGTCACATTTAAATAAAAAGAAGTGAGAAGTGAATGTCTTAGCTTTATATAACATGACATGAATAGTTCGGTCACTCTGCATTCAGAGACCTATATTAACCCCTTTTATGTCGGAACACAGACCTACGCGAGACACAGTGTGTTTTCTATTATGTCTCATATACTGACTGACACGAGGTTAATACTTAGTGCCACTTACCTCAAACATGGTATCTCCGAGTGCTAGGCTGACTCGTCCAGAGCGATGTACACGAAGTTTGCCAATGCGACCCTCTTCTAAATCTGCCAGTCGACATCTGTTGTCTACCTGTACCATACACAGATTAATTAACCCTTCTGCTTCATCAAAGGAATGTAGGTAGAACCTTAAGGCCCGCAAACCACATTTATTTCTAGCATAACAGACATCCAAAATAGGTATCGGTGATAAGAGAAACGTCAAATATGCTATTCATTTCATCAGATTAGTCATTATTGAAGTGAATCACTTTCACAACATTTCATGCATCGTGCGTCATTCCTCGGTAGGCTATTGTTGTTTCAACATCGGATTGTAAGTCAGGTTGGCCGAGTGGTCTAAGGCGCCAGGTTTAAGTTCTGGTTCCCGAGAGGGAGCGTGGGTTCGAACCCCACACCTGACATAGTTGGAACATTTTAGAAATGTTTGTGATTTTTTATAAGGAACTAGCAAACCAGGCGAACTGCGTTTCGCCATCATTGATTTTTCCTGTTTTTTTTTCTTGAATTTTTCCTGTTTTTTTTTTTTTGCTATAAACCTCACGGAACCCGAGACCTTTCCAACAAATGCAAAACTGTGGATATTGGTTCGTGCATTCTGGAGTTATAGCGTCAGGAAGGAAAACCCGACTTATTTTTATATAATAGATTAAATTCTGAAGAAGTGATTAAAATCGAGGACTAAACATACTTACAGATTGCAAATACGACTGTCAAGCTTAAAACCCTAGTTTGGCTCTCTGGTTGAGAAAATAAAATAAGTAGAACTTAAAGAGAAATGTGTAGGTATACTTTGGACTTATAACAGTCTATATAACAAGACCAAAAAATTATCTTCCACGAAAAAACGAGTGTACTTACTTACTGTTTTTAATATCTCCTTTCCCTTGCAACATTACCAGACACAATATCACACTTAATGCTATCATTAACAATATTTTTAGAACAGAAACAATATAATAGAAAAAAAATTTCGAGTGTCAATTTCAAAATCCTAGAAAAAAAGCAACTTACTGGTTTTTCCTCCTTTTCCTCGCTGGATGTGGAAGGCTCCTCGTTCATAGCCCTTCGTCGAGGCATGTCGTCCTCCATCCTACCGCCGCGGCCCGGCAGTGTATCTGGCAACTGTATGTTCAAACATCGTTTTAAAATGTAATCTTCCTTCACATAGTTTCATGAGTGTGTGTGGTTGTATGCTTGGTATCGCTAAGTGAAGCGACAATGAATATGACGATCGAAGTGGGTATCTGTACCTTTAGCATGAGTTTGCTTCGCTAAGTCAAACGAATATGACGACCGAAATGGGTATTTGTAACCTTAGTATGGGTTTGCTTTACGTTTAAAGTAATAGAAACGACAGCGCGTTTGGAAGCTTGGACCTCTGATTGATCAGCTCGAATAAACCAACTAATCAGAGAGCCAGAGTAAAGCAAACTCGTACTAAGGGTACCTACAGAAGACCGGTAAATAAGATTCGTCAATGCGTTCTCAATTCTAAAATAAAATTGTCTATTAAATTAAAAACTAGGGTCACTCCAATTTCAACCTAAACTCTTCAAAATTAAAATACAAAATGAAATGTCACCTGTAATAATATGAGGGTAGGTTGATCAGTCTTCAGTAGGTTGACGACATCAAGATTTTCATAAACGTCAGGTTTGATGTCAGGTATAGCAGGTTTCTCGTCCACCTCAGGCAATGCTGAAAGAAAATATAATATATATCCTAATACTCAGTAAAATTAAAAATAAATATTGACCAAAAACCCCACTAAACATAAAACTATTGCTGTCTTTGTCTTGTTGCTATAGAGAGAAAGAGACGGTATATAATAGGTAGATATATACTTTTAAAGTAGTTTTAATACAAAGAGCAATAGTCTTACTTTAGTTTACATGATTTTTTATATATTAAATTCTTTGATTATGGACCCAGTATAGTGATCAAGCTATTAGGTTATAATCAAATAAGAAAAATATGAAGTAATTTAGAAGCCCAAGCTCTGATACCCAGTAGAAAGATACTTAGGTAATATAAGTACCTAAGAACCTTCATATTTATATTTAGTATTTACATACAGTGGTATGATAAAGTAAATACTAAATATACGCAGCAAAAAGCACTTAATCAATTGATTAAATCCTCTTTACATAATACATAGTATACTCCTTCGACATAAAATAAATGCCACAAACCATAAATGTGATTATTCCTTCCAGAGATATATTCGAAAATAAATTTCAAATATATCCTACGAAGGATTAATTAAACTATACGTTTGATTAGATTTTATAAATTAAAAATGTAGTTTCTATCTATGTAATAGTTATGAATATACAAGAAACTAACTCTTTACTAATATAATTAATAAAATCCAATCAAACTACATATTATATAATAAATATCAAATCCGAATACACAATAAATGCATCGAAAATGAAGCCTTACAGTCTCAACAACCCACCTATGGGTAGATTTGGCATAACCGCACAATGATGTAGGCTTAATATACGTCCAAAAATCTGCTATATATGTGTTTGCTACTCAAGTGACTGACTCTCCTCATACCGTTACATTTTGCACATATAGTTTACCAAAACTTCATATGAATTTGGGTCTTAAGAACAGTGGTGTAGCGTGTCTTGGCCCGTAGGGGCCCGTATAAAAATATGTTTGGGGCCCCTTTTCCTCCTTTTTGGGAGGAGACTTGTCTATGCTATACCAGCGAGACCATGTTTGGAGGCTCTTATGATGACGTTAATTTTCCTACACTTGCTACCAACTTTTCAACGCGTACTTTAAAAAAATGGAAAAAATTATGACGTTGCTTAGGAACCAAATCTACCGACAGACAGATTATTGAGTGTATACACTAGATATAGATATATCCGCTGTCAATGTAGCCGCTCCTTTAGCCGACGGAAACAGTTCACACGGCGCCACAGAGCTGCAAGTGTAAACACCACGAATAGTGCAACCAGACTTACGCGGAACTCGGTATTCGATAATATATTATACATATATTAACTTTATAATTAAAATAATTAGAAATAAGGTATGTTAGATATGATAGATTATGATAACGAAGCAAAATGAATGTCATGAATTTGTTCAATGGATTTTCGACCTCACTTTTCTGTGATAAAGTTAATTATCTATTAACACTGACTTTTTTTTAGGCGGGAGAAGTCATTGGATGATTTTCCCCCTAATTAAAAAAAACAAACACTGACTTAACGCCTCGTCTGAAATTCGAATCCTGAAAAAGCCTCTATAAAGATTATTTTTAAACGTAGCCCCACACTTGGATTGTCTCCTGTGTCGTGGGTGCGTTTACAAACATACAAGTTCATAATGCAGTACAATGAGAGCAAGTACATGACATCCAGACCCGTAACAACAATTTGTGGATCACACAAAGAGTTGCTCCGTTCGGGAATCGAATTGAATTAAGAAACTATCTGCCGTACTCGACTTAGTGATAACTTAAACTATTCCTTAGTAATGATTTTGTATGGAAAACAATTGCTAAGGACTGGATTAAGTAACCATTAAATGACTGACTATGGTGGTATATCGTAGATGTGAAGGTTAGTGGATTAAGGAGACCTATGTTCAGCTGTGATGTTTTGTGGATATGGATAATGGATGAAACGGGATATTCAAAATATCGCAATATCCGAGTCAGGGTAAATCATGGTTCTACAGTATGTATACCACTGTCGACTGCATCCTCGGGCTCCCGCTTCACGACCACCTCCTGTTTAATTTTCTGTGACGGTTTTTTCGACCATCCTATGAACAACACCATTCAGGATTATAACCCTCTTGAGATCAGAATAAATTAATTATGTTTAACAGTTTGTTTATGTAACTGTTTGTCAAGGTCTCGACTAGTTTCAAGCCACGCTGGGGGCTCATATTTTGTGAAGCAATGTGGCTTGTCAAACAGTTACGTTGACCGTTAAGCATAATTTATTTAATACTATTCAATTCTTAACAAGTTCTGCTGAAACCTCAACAATACATACAAAATAGTAAATGTTTAACATAGATAAATCGACACTTACATAGTTATTAAAGTTTTATGTAAAATGAATAAATACTTGAATATAAATCATCATCATAATGTACTATATATTAAAACTATATAAAATTAGTCACTATTATCATAGTGATCTTAAATAAAAATATACTGTAGAGATGCATACCATTACATAACGAATAACATAAAATAAGTTTGTAAATTCGGAAAGTATCCGAACAATACTTTGAATAATTAAACATAAATAAAATTATGAAATAATAAAAAGTTAAGTTACTGATAAATATAAACATTCATTATATTCATACTCATCTCATACATACATACATACAGACATGCCATAACATTCTATGTATAGCTATGTAATACTCCATGCTCTACGTACCACCGTCATCCATGGGCAGCTTGATGGGTGCATCCGTCTCATGGATAAGCTTGAAGTCCTCACCACTGTCATCGTCAGCCAAATTACCATTTTCTCCTAGCACTGACTTAATTTTTTGTTCCTCAAGTTCTCTGTCAATCTGAAAGTTGAAGTCAAAATTAAATAAATTATTTCAATTAGCCCATCAAGGTACTTGTTTGCTACAAAAGTTATCTTTTATATATATAATTCTTCTGTAAGTGTGTATGTCACTGAACTTCTCTTAAACAACTGGACCGATTTTGATGAAATTTTTGTGTGTGTTCAAGGGGATCTGAGAATGGTTTAGATTCACAATTTTGTCCGGTGGACGATGTTTTTTCAATTAATTTTTAATTTATTAGCAGTTGTTGATTTTGGAATGTTTTACATAGGATCCGACAAATTTTCAAATTAAAGACGTGTAGACAGGACAACGTCCGTCGGGTCCGCTAGTAACAATATATGAATCAAACATGAAAATCAAATATCCAGAATCACAATCTGATCCAGGTGTTGAATGGGTGGTTAGTGGAAACAGCCATAGGTGCAATATTTTACCTTTATAACATCCTTAACTCTAATGGTAGGTTTCTGCATAGTTTGGACTGTATCTGTATCTCTGCCATATGACACACGCGATGAATGTCGCTCTGCACTGCCCAATCCTGTAAGAACGTAAATTTTAAATTAAGTTTATGGTTTATGACCACATTAATCAACTGAGCAGTTATCTCTCTTCATAATCATCAACCTCATCATCCAAATTATCATTTTAAAATCTGCCAGAAGGCCACAAGACATCAGTACCCTTAGTAGGAGATCAGCGCTCTGATTTGTCGGCTCGAATAAAACAACCAATCAGAACACCAAAGGCAAATCTCTTGTTTCAATTACTTTTATCATAAAGAAAACTCATACTAAGGGTACTGTAACTAAACATTGGCCTCCCCCGATGAATTCAACATTCAATGTTGACAAGGACGCAGCCTACATGAATCAATTTACTTTCCAGATTTGTGTTTTGGTTATCTTTTATCATCTGTGATCTCATGAGAGAGATCTTTTGAGAGGTCAACAGTGGACATCTTCTGGCTAATGATGGTGTTTCTTATAAAATAGTTCTTTTAAAATAAACATTTAGTTACCTTCTGAGAAAACACCACTGGATTTAATAATGTTAGGTCCATTTTTAAAGTTCTTGTTTCTGTCATTTCTTCTGTCCTTCTTGTCTCTGTCTTCTTTCTTCTGATTTTGTTGTGGTTTTGGTGCACTAAAACATAAATTCCACAATATCAAGCATCAATATACAGGTTGTTTTTATGATGTAAACAATAGTGTGTAGAAAAACATGTGGCATTTTATTTTCACAGAAATTATTCATCAAACAGGTGAGTAATTAGGATCATAATGAAGCCCTACCCGTCTAGCTTTGTATAGACATTTAGTTTTACTGAAACATTAATAATTATAAACCCTGCACTAAAATAACATTGATCAAAGCTTTGGTAATGGCTACTTATACCCACATATCTAAACAGATTACGATTTTTACTGGAATATAGGTAGTATAAATACAGAAAATGCCTTACCCTTTGTTTTTATTCCTGGCTACGTTTAAATTAGGTGTGAATACTTTTTTGTTGGTTTTAATTCCGCCTAGGGTCAGGTCACGGGGTGGTTTGAACGAAGCCAGACGCTGTAGGGGATCAGAACCGACTCCATTTGTCTTCGACGACTTATCATCAGACATTTTAACAATATTTAATAACTTACAAGCTACAAAATGTGATTTAAGATATTTTCTGATAAATACGCGTGAGTCCGTGAGTTTGTTTTGAAATAATGAATTGTCAAAGTATGACAGTAAATATGTCAACTTTTGGGCATGGTGTTTTTGTTCAGAAACTGACTACGTTATTTTTATTAAATTGTTAAACAAAAAAATTAATGCTAGTATACTTTCTTTTTATTTATTATCTTGTTGGATTGATATAATATGATAATGTTTATTATATTACTTGATAATTAAATTGATTATAAGAATTATTTTTTATGAACTCAAAAGACCGTAGCGCAAACTTGACATAATGACAGTTGATGTTGTCCGGTAAAAAAACAAAAACAAAAACTGTTCAAAAACCGTTTGGCGTTCAACGAATTTGTTTGTTTGTGCATTTTTCATACTATTTCGTTGGATTTCTAATAATTTCACAGCTTTAGAAGTCTGTTGTATAAGTTGACGACATGGCCGAATCACTATTTGATATTTTTGGTGACCACCTTACCAGACAAGCAGTGAAAAATGTTTCGCGCCAACCTCTATCAAATATTGGTAAGAAATTGATATTTAAAACAATTACTAAGCTTAAACTTGCATGAAAATATAGTTCATATACTAGATTATCTGAAACACTGCTGAAAAGTTGTATTACAACTCTTACTAACATAGTTCTTGCTGTTAGAAGAGACAATGGTAGGAATGGGGGTAGGCCACCAAAAATAAATGTCGACAATGTATTTATTGTTCTTTTTAGAAAATATGGGCAAAACCGTGTCTGCTGGACCGGTGAAGCCTAATGAGCCTGTGAAGAAGTCTGAAGGGCCAAAGAAATCCTTTCTTTCCAACACGGGGAAGGCGTTGAAAAACACTCCTGTGAGGAATGTGTTCACTCCCAGAGCAGTCAATGTTGGCTCCATGATATACAGTGATGAGAACAATGGGAACCAACTCTGCGGAGAGGATATTGAGTTCCACAGACCTTCCTACAAGTATGGTAAGCATAGAAATAGTATTATTTACTTATCTTGATGTTTTAATAACTACTTTTTAATCATTTACTGTTTGTGTATAATTCTAGGGACCTAAGTAATAATAATATTTGACAGTAATTAATAAATCAGCATTAAATAAACCAATACCTGTTTTTACCTATACAAAAGCTTTACACACATGTCCAAATCAACCAATCTCAATAAATTTTCTTACAAATATGGGTTCCACAGACAATCATCAGAGAGATCTGTTTGACTACCTACCTATACCGGAGCCAGAGATCCTGAAGCAGTTCTCTCCACCCAACACTCCGCCACCAGCCACCAAGAGACACAGCAGTGAGTTCAACTGCTCATACCAAGATGAATTCTTTAAAGGTAAGTGTGACCAAATTCATCTTGTAAGACTTAACTCATCTAAGTATAGAGCATTTTCATGGTTTTTACGAAATACACCGCCAACTTCCTCTGCTATGCTAGACAGCCAGCTTTAGTGTAGTAAGAATGCATCACTCCCTAGTCTTCTTTTCTTTATAAAGAAGTAAATAAGTATAAATAAATAAGTAAGGTACCAATCTAATCAAGGCTCTTCTAACAAGTTCTAGAAGTGAAAATATTTACACACCAAAGATTGAATAAATACTCTTTTGTCTTATTGGACCTCTTTGCACTTCATTATCATAATATCAGCCATAAAACATTCACTGCTGACAAAGGCTTAATGAGATTCAGATCAGATGGTTGGAAGCTTTGTACTTATTCAAAATATTGTTTTTCAGATGATTTCTCAACTGGCAGCATTCCTGATGATGACCTGGATCTTCCCGACCTATATTAGACTTTTAGATTACTTTTACTTAGATTAGGCTATGAGCTATTATTATGTGAAATGTACGACCTATTTATAGTGATTCATCATCAATAATATTGATGGTAAAAGTGTGCTGCTAGTTTGACTTACAATGTAATTAAATATTTCTGATTTAAGACCTCTTTTATTCATTTGCTCTCAACTCCTTCAAACCTTTTTGTTACTATGGAAAGATTATATCTACTGGAGCATTTTGTTTTAGTATTGTGATGGTGATGTTAGTACCTAATTATTAAAATGCAAAACAGGATTAGCTCTGAATAAATATTGAGAATATTTCAATAAAATAGGTCTCTGTTTACATTCATTAAATGTTAGCTAGAAAGGAAGTCGAACTTGGCTGCATTCTGCATACAAGGAAGAAATAATTATGCTTTTATTTATTATCTTTTGTATGAATTGTATAAAAAAGGGGATTTCATAGTCTTTGATTGTTAAAAAAAGCAATTTAATTTTGCATATAAAACCATCTTAGTTTTTCATGAATTGGATCAAGAATGAAGTCATCCTCTTTGGTTGTAAACCAGATATTGTGAGACAACTTGCACTGCATGCATATTCTTAAAATATAGATTATATTCTGTCTTATAATTGAGCATGTTATAACATCAGAAAAACCTACATTATTATTGTGACATTGTGATGTAGATAAGTCAGTATTACACCTCCAAAGTTTCTACTGCTATTTGTGTATGAGGTTTTAGAACATTTCTGATATTGATTGAAATAAAGTATTTTATATAATAAAAGTTATTTTATTCAGTATTTTAAGTATGTACATCTTTCTTTTTAATTAACATTGATACACTTACATGAAAATTAAATAACAACTAGCATTACCTATATAAAAAGTTCTAGTCATTTCAAAAAGTGAACTCATTACAAGTTTGGTGAAATGACTTAATATTTATTTGCTATACATAATAATCTTTCAAGGACATTTTGTTCCATGTAACATATTTAGCATACTCTTCAATTAAATAAATATAAGTAACTTATAATCTAGCTTATGTTAAATACTTTTTACCCAGAAATTGAACCTTCTTCTCAAAAGCAGGCAATGTAATCAATGTGTCTTCTTTGTAGAATGGATTCAACATCAATTTGATGTAAGCCTCATAAACATCTGTGAAGAAATTCTTTATACTATCTTCGTTCCGGGCATCATGGACCATTATAAACCTCATCTGGAAAATAAAAATTCAGAGAATTCTTTAAAGACATCTGAATTATGTACAAAATTCATAACCTCAGACTCCAACAAAGTTTTAAAATTGGAACATAATAATTTGCAAAGATAGAGTGTTTACTTTTTCTAAAATAAGGCAATGTTACAAGTTCATACTGCCTACCTGACTTGCAGTCACAAATGCTGAGACAAACCACTGGTTGAACTTGTCCACAGACTTCAGGTAAGTGTTGGTAACCTTCCACATATGCTCATCTACTAGGTCAAGTGCTGCATGGGCTATGAACTGATTCAAATGCCTGTTGTCCTCCTTCTAAAATATTTCGATAAGTTTTAGATATTATTAGTTTAGACCTAATAGGTGGAATTGTATGATGATTAGTTATCAAAATAATCTGTACTATTAAAAATAGGATAAATACCTTTGGTTCTTTAGTCACAGGAATGAAATCCATTTCAAATATTGGGTTGTCAGAATGCCCAACAATAACAAAATAATAAGTTCCAGCCGACATTGTTCGTGCGATAAATTACTTTCTTAAAACGGTGTATTTCATGGAGAAATTATTATATTTTGTAGGTGTTTCTTCTAATTTCATTCCAAAACAATGTCATTCGTAATCAATTTTGTTGATTTGTCAGTGTGTGACATAAGTCAAAGTCAAAACGGAACGATGTCAAAGTCACATCAATTAAAAAAGTATTTCAAATTCAAAAGGCGGGAAATCAACGAAAATCTCCCTCTGAATTTCAGTGTATTAGTTAAAAAAATGTCTAAAAAATTTAATAACAAGATGAACAACACACGTAAGTATTAAAATTCGAGAATATGACTGCCTAAGCTTAAAATCCTGTAATTTCTTTATGTTTATCTATTTTAGATTCATGGGCAACTCCAATCGATAAGTTGATGCTATGGAAAGGGAGTTGGCAAAAATATGATTCAAAACTTAGTAATATTTTTCTCCGAATTCATTTCGATTTGCTCATAATAACAGCAGACACGAAAATATTAGAATCGTTTAACATGCACCATAAAATAAAAGGAATTTATAAAGACGACGTACTCATCTTAATAATTAACAATATTTCAAAGGAGGTAAGTTAGTTAGTCAACAGGTAATAAGTTGGGCTTTATTTTTACTATTTTGCAAAAACATTATGTGGAATATTTTAACTTGTTTCCTTCCTACGCACGTCGCATTCAAATTTAAATAAAAAGATAAGGCTTTGATAAATGTTCATTTCTCTTTACGTTGTTTCAGATAAGAAAAATAAAATTTCAAATAAAATCTAATTTAGAACAGTGTCTTCAGTTGCTTGGTCAGCATTTTCCAGTAATAAGCCACAGTAATATGCAAGCTAATAATGTCATTAACGTGAAGTATCGCAATATAGACGATGTCTTAAAACATGCTTTAGAAAATAAGCGTAAGTAAATAAAGATAAGTTACTGACTTAAAGTTTTAACCGCTGACCACATGCTAATGCCGTTACCATTTTCTTTTATTTTTATTTTCCAGAGCATGGAACGAGTTCGGTAAACGTGCCAAATAATTTTAATAATTTCATTAAATTGTGTTTGATGGATCCTACTTTCCCCCAATTAGTTTTTGAAGCTGAAAAAATCATTAACAACGTGATTGGGCCACAGCAATAAACTTAATTTTATAATAGTTCTTACTAGTTAACCGTTTAGTAAATAATTTTATAAAAACTCTACTTTTTTCTAAGTCGGTTATAAAAAGTCGATTTCTAAAAATATATTTCACAATGAACGCATCGGTTAGATGACATTTTATTATCTGTGACGTTGTCTGTTTTGAAATTTGAATTTCAAACGGGAACTGGCGGATTTGTTGTGATTGTTGTGGAAATTGATTGAAAAATAAATAAAAACGTCTCTTTTCTTTCCGTAATTTGTTTAATTTCATAATTGTCTTCGAAAATGAATCCTAATAGATATATTCCTGGCCAATCCAGTGCTCTACGGAAGTCGAGGTACGTCTAATAAGTCTTATTTGATTTTGTTATTATTTCTTTGTAAGGTTTTAACTTGATCTTCCAAATATCTTCTTATTAGTATTATCTAACATTGTTTGTGAACTATTAAAGACTACTTTACGCTTAGTTTTAACGTTGTAATCACTTTTTGTATGAAGGCTTGAAGGAAAAGTGTCGTTACTACCTAAACCGCGTCGACCTGGGTCTACGGACCGATTATCGACGGAAGCTCGGCGGCCTAGTACTGCAGGACATCGGTCCAGCAGTGCGGAGCCCGCGCGAGGAACATTTGGAGCCGGTAGACTTAGCAGAGAGGCTTCTGCTACCAAATTACCTTTGAATGGAGTAAGTGTTTATTGTACTTAATTTTATAGTCACAACAATGGTCTTTATTCCGTGGTAGTTTCATGAATATAATTTTTGTTTACACAATCAAGACTCAGTATTTAACTAACATTGATTTGATATTCCCAGAGATCCCGATCTCAGCAGGCTGATAGATTTGGCCAGTCTTCCATGACGCCTCTAAGGTCCAGCCACTATGCAGCCAGACCTACCACAACACCGGTTGTAAGTATTTGGATTTAATGTATGTGTTACGGTAAATCTGATTAATTGAAAATTATTAATAAATTTACAAAATTATTAATAATAACCACACGTTTTGGTAAATGTGAATAATCGAACGGAATTTATTACTTTTTGTAGTGATTATTAATAATTCACGACACATATTGGTGAAAGTAATAAAATAAATATAAACCTAATGTTTTTTGACCAGCAAGTATTTAGTTATAATATTAAACACCGTCTTACGATTATATTAATTAGAGATCACACAAACAAGGTTACTTGTACTTGCTTTAAACCGAAAGGACAACAAATTTACATATTCTGAACTAGAATATTAAATAGTGTCCTTCCCCTTCTACATGTATCTGGGCTCGTTGTCGTTGCAGCGGTAAGTCCCCTGTTTGAGGAGTGACTAGAGAGGCGCTACGGCGTCCTCACCTACCGCCTGATGCAGGTGCTTACCGAACATGGGAGTTTGGGTAGGTTCCTGTTTCTGATTGGGCGGGAGGAAAAGCACGGGTGTCATCACTGCGAGGACCGCCCGGAGGACACGAAACAATTATTGTTTCATTAGCAACATCAACACGAATCCTAAAAGCAATCACCAACAATCATATTTGGTTTGCCTGTATACCTTCTGTAGCACCTATAAATGCATCAAATTAAAATTTTAAATGTATTGTCATAGAATTCAACAAATATTTGTTGTGCAAGTACAATATATTGCCGTTTAAATTGAAATAAAAATAACATCGTGGCCACTTATTACATTTATCATTACTAGGGTAAAATTATTAATAATAACCGACAAATGTGATTAAATTATCACTTTTACCTCGAGTTCCGTAATTATTAATAATAGTAGATAATTATTAATAATTTTCAATTATTCACTCTTACGGTAACATATGTACCTTTACCAATATTTCAAAATTTATGAACAAATTAATATGATTTACTTCTGTTTATTACAGAGAACACCATCAGAAGACCGAGCTAGCAGAAACTGGCAAACTTCCCTAGACAGAGCTTTGGCTTTTGTTACCATCAAAGATCAGAGGTAAACATAACATATTCAATTAAATTTTATAAGTCATTCTTTTTGAATTACATACTTTTTAATCATGTATTGTAGCAAAATATCTTCTTTTGTAAAACTTAGAATTACTATTGTATATTACTGGACTGTTCTATTTTTTGTAAATTAACACTGGAAGCTTTGGAATTCTCTGTGTTATTCTTAAGCCTTTGACTGCCAACATAAAAATATTGAAGGCAAATCCACTAACACAGGTAATCGGAGACTGGTGTGGTAGTTAACATGTTAATCTGGTGTACCTGAGTAACTGCTAACATGCTTTATTATTCTAAAACCAACCAAACAAAAATATTAATGTGTTATATCCTACAGGCCTATCTCAGCAGTAGCGTGGCAGCGCGCGGAGTGCAGCCGCGTGGGGGACGCGCTGTCGGCCCGGGGCGGCGGCGCGGCGCCCGCCATGGCGCTCATACGACCGCTCACCATCGCACGCTTTGTGGACATCGCCTCCGCATTGCTCTCGGCCATCACCAGGGACACTAAGCTCAATACTGATAATTATGTTACCAAGGTAGGACATCTTCATGCTATCTTTTTGGCTAAGGGCCACTGACTTTATAAATAGGTACTTTGAACTTATCAGCTTGACATACACAATCTTATATTGTGACATGTAGAGCAAACAATTTTTGGTCTTAAAGTTGTTTTATTGTAAAAGTAATATTTTATTTCTAACATAATTATCTACATAATAAAGTTAAAATAAAGAACACAAGAACAGAATTCATATTCAACATTACTGTTTTCTATTTCTTCTAGCTCCCACATCTATCGAAGCGCCTCCTGTACCCGGGCACAGTCTCCAAGTCCTGGCTGAAGACAGTGAACACTCTCCATGCATTTCCACACGCCTTGGCGCTGATTGCATACTTATTGGATCTTGTTAACCATATTGTGAGTATTTTAACATTGTATAGGTAAGTCATGCTGTTGATGTTAAACTCAAACTACTAGACGAATTTTTATGCAGTTGACTGTGGAGATACAGCTATATTAATAATGTATTATTGTTTTCTTTTAGTTTATAAGGCAAACAAAAGGTACTATTTTCTATAGTTAAATATTAATTAACTCAATCTTCACAGGAAATGCCAATATCTGATGACACACTGTATGTTGGAAAAGATGAGTTTGCCTGTCTTCGTAGAGACTACTTGTACAAATGCTGGATCAGGTAACTATGCCAATCTAAATAAATACAAAAGATCAATGAATAGTTAATTTTTAAATTTGTACTAACACTGTCCTGTTTTTCTACAGGTTCCAAGAACCAGGTCATCAGTTTGCTGACTTAGATGAGGAGTACTTGCAGAATCTGAAGATCCTGCTTGGCAATGATGAGGAAAAGATTGCAGAGCTAAAACAAATAATTAAAAGTAAGACAATAAGCTCAAATTAATATTAGTTGGGTTTTGATCTGTCTGGAAGACTGCTTGTATGGTCTGACCGATAAAAAATCATTTGACTTTATTCTATTGTATGTGTCATTAATGTATGTACCTGATAATATCCTTATTTATTGTGTCTCCAGAGTACGAGACATGTCTAGAAGATGAAGTAGAGGCAGCAGCTCGTGCAGACGAAGCGAGGCGAGCGGAGCGCCGTGAGGCCTTACTCGGAGGCCTGCGGGCACTGAAGGGGGCGCGCCGAGCCAACCGCGCCGACTACGACGCTCAGTCCACGCTCAAAACTGATTACGTGGATGTTATCAAACAACTTGACTCTGAGATTGAGAGAGCTACGTGAGTAACTGTTCTGCATACATAAATATCATCACACCTGTCTCACTCTGGGGTAGACAGAGACATGATCCTGGCATACTTCGTAATAAATAACTATTCCTCTTTTTATCTACTTTCGTGGTTTAATAGACAGAATACTAAGAATGTACTGACATACCATAATTTTTTTGCTGTCTCACAATTAACATGTAATGTTGTATGTAATAAATATTTACTTTGTTACATTAGTGCTGAGAGTCAGCAGCTGAAGCAGGAGTTGGAGTCCCAGCCCCTGAGTGTGGAGCAGCGCACCAAGTTGTTGGATGAAGTGGACTACGCACTGAGAGTACAAGACTCCAAGCGGTCACTTGCTGAGCAGATTGGAAAGGTAAAATACTCAACATTTTACAAAAACTTTAGCTATAGCTCTTGCCACTGCTAAATATAGCAGAGTAGACTAGTAGTAGTAGTAGTAGTAGTAGTAGAATAACTGTAATATTTGTATTATAAAGCTGAAGAGTTTGTTTGTTTGTTTGAACATGCTAATCTCCGGAACTACTGGTCCGATTTGAATATTTCTTTTTGTGTTGGGTAGTGCATTTGTCAAGGAAGGCTATAAGCTATAAAACATCACGCTATGACCAACAGGAGCTGAAACCGCGCGGAAGTAGCAAGTAAAAAATATAATGGATGAAGTAACTTTCGTTGATTAGTTTCTTTTGAAATCCTTACTAACTTGTGACTCAAATTCATCAATTTTATTCGTAGATGGTCCTCACCAAAGAAACAGAGCTAGCTCTGTGGCAGAAGAAGACGTTGGACAGCTGTGTGGAGTACAAACAAGGACTCATTCATCTATCTGCACAGTTCCCTGATCTCGTGTCATTGGCTATTGATGAAAAGTAAGTTCAAATTGTGCCAAGTCTTGTATATTTATTTTTAAAAGAATAGTCTTTTTATTTTCAATTTGGAATAAGGATAAATACGATTAAAAGTTTTTATGGGTTATTTCTTTTTCTTTTATGGTATTTTGTTTTGTAGTGTTTATTGTTACTACTCCTAGAGGTTTGTGATGAAATATGATTGTTACCCCCAGAGAGTTGATGAGTGCGGAGTGCGCGGTGCGAGTGAGCTGTGGGCTGGAGGCGCTGAAGGTACTGGCGACCAGTCTCGCGCAGCGCAGGCACCATCACGCCCGGGAGAAAACTGCACTCGCCAGGAAACGGGCCGCTTTATTGGTACTATTATTTTACTTACTTACACTTTTGGGTTTTCAGAATACTTTCTCTTTGAAGTCTTGAGTGACTTTCCTAGAATAGATATAAGTTTGTTTTTTCAACAAATTGAAATCCTACCTAACTTTAATGAAGTAAAATGTGTTTATGGACATCATAATATTGGTATTATTATGTTCATAAACACATTTTAATGGGCTTGCCTTCGTTTGAAGAAAGTAATGGAAAATCAAATGTTATAATATTAGTAATGTCTCTTGACGTCATATACATTCGTCAATCTCCTCAAGCATGCGATATACGACATGGTATGGTCACACAATAAATTCTAAAACAATTAAAATGTTCTCCAGGACGAAACTCGAGCCAAAATCCGTGAGATGAAGACAACAGTGCAGCGCGAACAGGACATGTTGGACAGTGAGACCAGTAAGGAGGCGGACGACGTCGCCGCCACCGCCGCAGAGCTGCGCGAGCTCAACGCCAGGATGGAGGAACTCAAGCTGCAGCAGGAAGAGTATACTAGAACTGAGAACGAACTGCAGTTCTGGGAACAACAGAATGATGCGTGAGTTTATTGCGTTACTTCACTGCTTGCATGACTTACGCCCGAATACTCAAACGCTACTCAATTTTAAGTTGTACTTAACACATTAAACGCCATGGGGGCAAAAGTGACCGGCGCTAGCGGAAGATTTGCCTTCAACAGATTTTCGTTGGCAGTCAAAGTATTAAATATCGTGCTATCTCTGTCATTTTATAAAGAATTGATAGTGACAGTACTACATTTGAGAGCGTCTTAAAATTGAGTATCGTTTGAGTATTCGGGCATTACTCTTGTAAAGGAAGCTGCAGATTAAAAGGGTCTGCGATACTAGTTAAAGTAACTAATCAGTCGTAACTAAAAACATACTTATTTTGTTGGTTATGTCTATCTGTGATAGTTTAACTGTTTAATGTATGATTTTTCTATAAAAATGACCATAAAATTGCCCTGGTAAATAAAAATAGAGTAATTCCTATACAGCTACTTAGGTATCTGAATAAATGAATTGTTTGTCCTACACCAGTTGGCGCAGCAGACTAACAGCTTTACAAGAGTACATCGAGGCGCAGCGCGCTGAGGCCAAGCGAGTGTTGGACGCCGCGCGAGAGAAGAGGATCAAACTTGTTGTCAACAGCATACAGCAGTGGAATGAGAAACTGGCACAGTGAAATAACAAATATTAAGTTTTAACTAGAATAGTATCGTAAGCCAATAGCTGCATGAAGTTATATAGGAGTACTAGCTTCTACCGGCTGCTTTGCCTGCGTTCCCATGGGATAAAAGGTCCCTGTCTGTATACCAAATTTCATCAAAATTCGTTCAGTAGTTTCAGCGTGATTGATGGAAAAACATCCAAACAAACTTTCACATTTATAATATTAGTGTGATAAGGTACCTTGACTTTAGTTAACTTCATAATTATGACCTATTGTTGGTAATTCAGACCTCTCTGGAAGAGGATTCTTACTGAAATATAAATTCTCAATGAAAAATGATGAATTATCCAAAATTAAAATGCAGTGCATATAAACATTTGTAAATAATTATAATAACATTGTTTAAATTAGTTATAGAATAATTAATTGTGAGGCAGAATATGTAATAAATAAAATAAAACATGTATTTTTACTAACAGTAAAGTTTATTATTTCACGTCTTACTACTGATGACCATTGGAACATTGTTTTCTACTGTTTCACACAATACTTTGAAGGATTGCTGCGCCCACGCATGTGTGTTGGATATCTTCTTGGTCTGATTGTCACCTTTCTTCGGAGGAGGTATCGCAGGTTTGAACGCCATCTCTGAGCCGTCATATGCTTTGAATATTTGTGAGGGTGTCCTGAAAGAATAAAGTGATAAACTGAAATGTACAAGTTAAGGCAGGTTTTTCACAAACTAAGCGTATTATTAGCTAAGGACAAAAGAATATCGTGTGGCATATTTATTACGATATCTTCAGATGCGGGTTCTCTTGACAACATACTAGTTTCAATCGCGCATCATACATTTCATGTGCGGTTTATCAAGGTTTTATTAAAGTATGGTGTCAAAATGGTCAATTAATAGGCTCTGGCTACCCATACATCATCAATGTTATCGAATAATTATATTTTAAAGATCTACCTAGGATGTGTCAGAAGTCACATAAAAATATTTAGCTTTTATTCCATGTTTCCAGATTTTAAAAATAATATTTTGCAGTTTTAGGGTAATATGGATTTCGGCAAAGTAACGCTTATAAGAAGTGACATAGTACTTACATCTTATTAAGTTCAGGCGGCAGTGTCCCCCGGAGCACATGGCTGGCGGCGGCGCGCACGGTGGGGTGGTAGTGCCGCGCCAGCGCGCACAGCTCGTGCAGGCCGGCCGCGTGCGCGTTGCAGTGCTCGGGGGACGGTAATGTAGGGTCGAACCGACCCGACCCGCCCGCCTCGCTGTCTGCCTCCAGGAGGGTCGATACTGCTTTACTTTGCTGTAAATAGTTATTGGGGTGGATTTTGAGTGATAATTAAATAGTTTAAAGAAGTAAAGAAAGAGGGGTATTGAAAAAGGTAGTTCTGGTTCAGACTAATAGAAATAGTTTTCATAAATCCCGAGGATCTGCGTTCAGGTAACTGCAGTTTGCTATTTTAAATATGAAACAAAGTTGATGATTAGGTCCAACAAAAAGAGCTGAAACTATTAGTTGATGTAAACCCTTTATAAAACTCAAATAATTAAACTGCAGAGAAAATTTCGAGTGGTAAATGGTATTGATGAATAGGTACCTGAGCCAGATGATGCAGCAGTGCGATGCAGGCGAGTGCCCCGTGGTGCTGCAGTTGTGTTGCCAGCGTGGCCACTCGCTTGGCGAAGGCTTGCAACACTGCCGCCGACACGCGACGGGCGCGCGCGCAGATCTGAGATACTGACTCTAGGATGATCTTGGAGTCTGGTTGTGTTCTTCCTGTAGATAACAAATAATAAGGAATTATTATTGTGGTTCAAGATAATAATAACATCACGCCTTTTATTTTGGAGAGGTTTAGACAGATATGAGATTGGAAGTTCATAAAGCGGTAGAAAGCTTATCTTAAAAGTCTTCTAATTCTTATTCCTTACTACTGTATTTTTATCCTTACTACGGTATTGACCGTATTTTTTAAATCGTATTATGTCGTTTCAAGATGTAATTATAAAATTCATCAAATGGTACCTATTATTATAATTTCAACATAATAGTTACCAGCATGAGAGTTGAGCATGCAGACGTATAGATAGGCGTGGAACTTGGCGGGGTCGACGTTGAGCGCGTCCCCCGCGCCGGCGAGCACGGCCAGTACCGTCCGCACGCACAACAATCGCTCGCGGGCGCCGATCAGCTCGTCCGATATCAGCCGCGCTAAGATCGCCACCAGGTCCGAGTAGTATTCCAGGTTTATTACGTGTGTGAATCTGGAATATAAAGATTTACATTATAGATAGATGACCGTGTGCTGATTGTAGAGTGAAGTAAACTTTTCACAACCCTATCCTTGCTGCAGTGTAGTAAGTGCCAACTAAAAGAATTGCGATGGAAAATCAGTATATTTTGATATAAGTAAACCTTTTTCTTGAACCGTTTACCAAGGTGGATGTAGACCATGGTAAACACTTCTATACCTAATGCGCTCTAACAAGGTGCGGCTGACAGATTCAGTAACGTTTCGTATCACTCTTGAAAGTTGCTGCGATTTAAAAATTATGCCTTAATATTTTAGCTGTATCACATTCGTATTATGTTAAATCATTCGGATGCGTAGTTAATTAAATTAAAACCAACCGGAATGTTCTAGTATTCAATTAAAATCTAATGAAATGAAATATAAAGTAAAGTGTTATGCGTATAACGTAAAGCCATAGTCGTGTTTAGTGATGGGATGTACGGCTACGATGGATAGGTAGTCGATGGTTTTTTAGAATAAAAACCGAAAATCGTGCGTCGTTCAATTATCATTCTTAAAAAACCTTTAATTATGTGGGTAAATCCACTGTAGACGCGGCTCTCTCTGCCCAAACCACAGTGACATTATCTGAGCAGAAATATGTAGTAGGCATTTTTCTAGACATTTCCGGCGCCATTGATAATGCGTGGTGGTACTATTCCAACATATACAAATTAATATATCCTTGTTTTCTTCACGGTTCTGTAAAACTGTAACTCTAAAACACCTCAGGGCTCGGTCATAAAATATTTATTTTGACAAGTATATACATGTAGTTAGACTGCACAACTAAATAACACACACATTTAATAAAAAAATTCAAGAGAATTAAATGTATGCTGCGAGTATCGATAGCGATAAAAAAAGATTTTTCTAATGTCCATCCCTAAAGAGAGACGTCAACGTCATACTGGCATCTGTCAGCCGCACCTTGTTAGAGCGCATTAGGTATAATATAGAGTTGGCCCAGAGTAAGGCGCGAATTTAATTTCTTTTCACTTCATATTTTTCTTCTTGTCCAGTAATAAAGAAGGGCCAAATTAAAAGTCCCTTTAACCGACGAACATGTATGAAAAGACTGATGACTGTTGATGAAGCGCAAGAGGTACATATGTAAAATTGTCGTTCCATTGTCTCTGCCTACCATGGGGTTATGTATGTATGTCCATTAGAAATAATAGGCATGTTTCCTACTAGTCAAATTCAATACTTTTTTCGAAACGTCAAAAACGATATTTTCTATGAACTTTGTATGAAATAGTGCGTTATGACGTCATAAGTTTTTGACGTCAAATCTAGCTAAATTTCTAGAAATAAGTCTGCACTTATTTCTAGAAATTTAGCTAGAAAAAATCGAAAATTAAGTATATATCATCAAATTTATGAATGAGAGTTTGATTATTTTTTTATATTTTATTGTATTGAATAATTTATTTTTGATCGAGGATAGTACCCAATTGGTGTTCCATTGTCTCTGCCTACCACCATGTATGTATGTCTATTAGCAATAATTTTGATAGGACTTACTTGGCGAGTCCATTTAGCGCGGCAGCCAACAGCTTGGACCGCGGCGCAGTCTTCAGCAGTCGGAAGTAGATGTGGAACACGGTCTTGGTGACCTCGGTGAGTTGCTTCCGTCGCGCCATCTCGCTCTCCTGCGCCTGCGTCTCCAGCAACTCGCGTTCTACTTCTTTTAACTTCTTCGCTCGCTGTAAATTTATCAGTTATGTAATTAGAATTTTGTTAGAAGAATTTTACGATCACAATAAAGAGTCCCTCTGTGACTAGAAACTAGTAGAGCTTTTCTCCATTAATTTACGTGAGTAAACCGTGATTTTAAGTTAGTTTAGTATGGCATACAATAATTATTATAAAAATTTGATCCTGAGAAAAATGCTCTGTGAGACATTTTTGTAATGCATATCGTCTGATGGTAAACAATCGGGGCCGCAACTATAGGTAGACAAGTGCGTATACGGAGGTGTTTTTGGAGGGGAGGGGGAGGACACTGGTACCTCACTAATAATAGGTCCTCAGCAGTAATAATTCAAGAATATTCTTTAGAGCAAAACAACAATTTTATTTTTGTAATGGTGCAAATAAACTGTTTTTCTTTCTTTCTTTCAACAAAATTAAATAAATAAATGACCAAAAATGCTTATTATTATTTTTTATAACCTCCATACCTTCTTTTCCTTCTTAGACAAGTTAACAATCCGCTTCTTGTGTTTCTCTTCTTGCTTCTTCTTGTGCTTGATCTCTGCCTCCGCGTCCATGTCGATGTCTCTGATCTTGAGGGTGAGTAGACAGTCCAGGGCCGACGGGTCCAGACGCTCGTTGCGACGTTTTACTAATTGGTTTATTAGACGGACTACCTGTGGAGTGAAATAACGTGAATGATCATAAGAACAGTTTTGTTATTGTGATAAAAGTAAAACTAATAAGATTACAAAAAAAGTTTCTTTGGGAAAGTTGTTTGTAATCATGAGTATAATCACGTGTTTAAATATCGTTCACTAATTATCAGTCACCCTATATAGTACACTAACAATACAGTACTGTGTTGTACAGTACTGTAATGTTAGTGTAGCATGGATTTCGGCAAAGTAACGCCTGACTCTATTCTATATACATATATAGTAGTTAATTAATAATTTCGTAAACTTACAATAAGAGTGATATCTCCTTTATTGTCCTCAGCGAAGACATTGGTGCAGCACTCGGTGACGGTGTCCCGCGCCCGGGGGTCCTTGCAGTCGAGGTGGGGCACGACGCTCTGCGCGATGTTGGTGGCGTAGTTGAAGTGGGGCCGCGCCACCAGTAGCCCGCACATACAACGCAGCGATACTAGCGCCAGGCTCATCGTGTGCTCGTCTACTTTTCTGGGGAATTCAGTTTTCTGTGTTATTTTATGTTCACAATGTTTTAGAATGAAACTAGCGACCCGCCCCAGTTTCGCAAGGGTGAAATAGTGATATATTACGCATATATTATACTTATAAACCGTCCTCTTGAATCACTCTATCTATTAAAAAAATCGCATCAAAATCCGTTGCGTAGTTTTAAAGATTTAAGCATACAAAGGGAAATAGGGACAGAGAAAGCGACTTTGTTTTATACTATGTAGTAATTAAAAGTAACATTAATAATGTAAAGAGCTGTATAAAGTACCTCGTATCTCCTTTTTTGCGACGTAATACTCCCGCAGCCTTTTCCAACCTTTGCAGATATCGTTTGTAGAATTCTAGCAATTCCTTCTCGTACTTATATAGCGCCAATGTGTCTTTCTTTACTGTAAAAATTATTAAAATATTGTTATAATTACTATCGTGTGACATACTAAATTAACTAAAAATCATGGTTTACTTATAGAGAAAAGCTCTACTAGTTTCGAGTCACACTCGTCAGTAATTTCGCGTACGACGCTCATGATGAAGAATCCTTCTGTGAGTCGAAACTAACTAGTAGAACTTTTCTACATTATGCATGTGAGTACACAGTGATTTTTTTTTAGTTAATTCCTACAATCATTTATGTAGGACCACTTACACTATGAGAATAGGTACTTACATTTAATATTAGAGTAATCCTGATGCCTGATCATGTACTCTGGCAGAATATCCTTGAACACTTCAAATGCAGACACCGTGGCCAGCTTACGGACAGAGATCAGGTTCAATGACCCATCCTTCAGGCGATCTTCCATCAGGTAGAGTATTGGAAACAGGTTTTTCAGCTGAAAATAAGATTCCATTATTACATACTGGTTGGCAGCTTCATTTTTATTGTATAACATTATTGTTTATTTATTTAATATTTCATTACATACATAATAGTGAATGGCGGACTCAATGCCTTAAGGCATTCTCTAATAGTCGACCATAGGGTAGTGCAGAGAAATGAAGCAGTTGATGTGAAGACAGAGTACTCTTAGGTCCGTATTACAGAAGGATGCTCAAGTCCACTTTGATCTTAAATCACCTGATCATAGTTTAAATATTGAATCTGCACTTGAGGGTCGTTCTTATTTCAGAACAATAATTAAACTTTACTCAGCTGAATCGAGATTCAAATCGAGTCTCAAGCAGAGAATATGTCTTGTCTACGAATCAGCCTGTTTTCGTTTACAACTTATTTTTTACGCTAATTCTGGTTCAACTTACGCAAAATAAGAATTTAGTTTCAAACCGAATTATTAATTAAATTGTGATTTTAAAACGATATAAACTTTGTAACTGTATGTTTTATTTTAAAAACTTAATTTTACATGGCGTAAACGTATGTTAAAGGATGTGAAGTCGGATGTAATATCTAAAAATACAAAGACAAATTGACGTGTTCGTAGAATGGAATGTTTCCCAATGTAATCTGTGGTGGTGGAGATTGACACTTGACAGAATAATTTATTAAATATTTATTGATATTTTTTGTGTATCAAACTAGTTAGTTATTGTACTTTCTTTAATATTTCTTGTATAAAATGTCGGGAAGGAAGAAAAATTTTAGTACGGTAGAACGAAATTTATTAATAGAAATACTCAAAGACTTCAAAGATGTAGTAGAAAATAAAAAAACAGA
Organism: Spodoptera frugiperda; assembly: GCF_023101765.2. Taxonomy (NCBI): domain Eukaryota; kingdom Metazoa; phylum Arthropoda; class Insecta; order Lepidoptera; family Noctuidae; genus Spodoptera; species Spodoptera frugiperda. The sequence continues at coordinate 1,857,033 of NC_064229.1, read as the reverse complement.
TAACGTAAGCGCAGCGAAGAAGAAGGCTGCTTAGGCGCATATTGCGGAGAAATTTAATGCCTCATCTATGATAAATGAGTCAGTAAGTATCTTCTTATCTTATATTTTAACACATTTTTCCTAACCTTCACTTACGGTTATGTAGTCCAGTCATTTGGTAGTTTTACCTGGAAAGTTTTCCGGGAGTTTTGAAAATTGGTGAATTTATAGATTTGGGTATGCTCTTTTCGAATTTCAACTTTGCCACCTCGTACAACCGCCGGTCGCGCCGCCATATTGAAAAAATGGCGGCTAAAAATGGTTTTTTATTAATATCTCCGTTCCGACGCATTTTACGAAAAAATATTTATCTACAAAATTAAACTAGAAAAAATTGCCTACAATTTATGTATTGATAACTTTTTCATAAAATCAATAGTTTTTGGCGTACGAGCGCCGCAAAGTATTATTCATCTGCACCACCACGTGTATAAACAATGTGTGTTGTGCAGCAACGACTGTCGCAACTGAGGGCTGGGCTCGCTGTCATTGCAGAGGTAAGTCCCCTGTTTGAGGAGTGGCTAGAGAGGCGCCATGGCGTCCTCTCCTACCGCCTGACGCAGGTGCTTACCGGACACAGGAGTTTCGGTAGGATCCTGTTTTTGATTGGGCGGGAGGAAACGCCCGGGTGTCATCACTGCGAAGACCGCCCGGAGGACACAGTGGAACATATAACATAACACATATAACATCAGAAACAAGAACCTACCGAAACTCCCCTGTTTGTACAACACACATTGTTTGTAAACGGTTTTTTATTAATATCTCCGTTCCGACGCATTTTACGAAAAAATATTTATTTACAAAATTAAACTAGAAAAAATTTCCTACAGTTTATGTATTGATAACTTTTTCATAAAATCAATCGTGTTTGGCGTACGAGCGCCGCAAAGTATTATTCATCTGCACCTCCACGTGTACAAACAATGTGTTTTTTTTTAATGTATCAATTCTTAAAAACTAATTATGATATCTCGTTCAAACCAATTTTCTTTGAAAGTTTCCATTAAAATCTACAGCATATTATATTTTTTTTAGTTTTCCTACTCACTTATTTTAAAAGTTAGAGGGCAGGACACATTCGATAGACCTCATTTTTCCACTTTGGAAGTGTCTATCTTTCAAACAATTGATTTTGACGAAAAATGGTTTTAGGAACCATGACGTATTTTTAATGGCCTATCCATAGACAACCATTACGGGTAGGTTAGACGAAAAAAAAAAATTTTTGAAGAGGTGCAGTGACCGTGCGCTCTCCGCCCTCTATCTCGGAAACGGTGCACCGTATAAAAAAAAAGTTTAGACAAAAGTTGTAGAGAATTTTGTATTCTACAATATTGGTATTAAATGCAAATACCAAAAACCCATAGGAAATGAGATATTTCCAAAAAAGCGCAAAAAAACGTTTTTTGCGACCTTTGACCTTAAAATTTAATAGTTGCTCACACCCTAACATATGTAGGTTTTGAGACAAGTTTGAGGCAGTCAATATACAAGTATATACAAAATTACAGCTGGGTATCTCAAATTTCGAGGTGAAATCCTAATTTGATTGGACTAATAATACTTTGCGGCGCTCGTACGCCAAAAACTATTGATTTTATGAAAAAGTTATCAATACATAAATTGTAGGAAATTTTTTCTAGTTTAATTTTGTAGATAAATATTTTTTCGTAAAATGCGTCGGAACGGAGATATTAATAAAAAACCGTTTTTAGGCGCCATTTTCTCAATATGGCGGCGCGAGCGGCGGTTGTACGAGGTGGCAAAGTTGAAATTCGAAAAGAGCATACCCAAATCTATAAATTCACCAATTTTCAAAACTCCCGGAAAACATTCCAGGTAACCCCCTTTTTATCTACCAAATGACTGGGCTATATGGTATAATTACCGTTTTACTAGTATCTAAATTACGGATTAGTAAAAGTTCTAAGCAGTCAATATAAGCTACAATCGGTCATTTGAAATTTATTATATCTGAATGTTACAGGCATCAGGAGAACAATTAAGGCGCCTTTGGCAAAATTTGAAGACCCGTCAAAGAGATGCTCTCACAAGGGAGCGTCAACACAGAATGGCCACTGGTGGTGGTGGTCCCTGCCCTGATGCTGACATCAACCCAAACATAGCCGAGATATCTCCTGCTCTCTTCGTAGAAATACAAGATACTTTAGACTCGGACCACATCGGTAAGTGATCAGTGCAAATTTTCAGCTTGATTTATTATTCATTTTTATCAATCAAAATAATATATAAGTGTGTATAATCTCATCCTCAAAGATTATTAAAGTTTCTTTTTTATTTACTTTCAGAGGTGGAAACTGTTCAGGAAGAAACTTTCATGGAAACCAATGTACCCCCCCCTGCTGTTGATTCTCCAATACAAAATCCAGAAATCACAATCCAGCCAAATCCCACTATCTCACATAGCACAATTCAATCTGTTGAATCGAACCCCGAATTATTGTCATCGAATGAAAAAAACTGCGTGTACAAATTTTAAAAGCTGAACATGTCAGTCGAGAAAAAAGAGCAGAAGAACTACACAAGCTCCAATTAAAATGTATATTAGAAAAACACAATTTAGAAATTCAGATTATGGCAGAAAAACTAAAAGAAGCAAAAGCAAAAGCCGAGTCAGCACAACATCACCAGTGAACTTATATTAGTTATTATTATATTATGTATTTCTACTGAAGAGATCTCCGCAGATGAGCCTAGAGCACCTTTTATTTTTTGTGTTTATTTTATAGTTGTTGATTAATGATAATTGTTTATGATTGTTAAATAGAGAGTTTATTTTTTGTGTTTATTTTATTGATGTTGATTAATAATAAAAAGATGATTATTTGTACATAGTTTTTTATTTTTAGAAAAACTGTAAATATATAAAATCAAAAGTAATTATTAATAATTGTATTTCTAAAAGCAAACCCATCAGTAGTCCCTTCATTGTTGGATTCATCATATGAGACTTCTTCATTGATGTCATTATCTTCTTCATACGAAGGCATCATGTCATTTGTAGACAATGATATATTAAAAAGGACAGCACATGCTACGATAATATTTGACACTGTGGTCAATTTGTTGCCCAACCCCCTACTTAGGCATGGAAACCTCCGTTTCCATCTCCCAAAGGTTCTTTCCACCACATTTCTTGTTTTCACATGAACTCTATTGTATACTTGTTCCGCATGGGTTGTTGGTGTACCTACAGGTGTCAGCAGGAACCTTAAACAAGGATATCCACTGTCTCCAATGAGATAACCAGTATGTTGTTGCTGAATGTATTTGGTTCGCAACAAACACATCTGGAAAATTCTGCTGTCGTGTGTACTGCCAGCCCATCGAGCCACAATGTCCATGAAATTGCCAAATGGCCCAACAACTGCCTGAAATAAAAATAAAACAATATTTAAATGTTTTTGGATGACATACCCTTTTTAATGAAGAATAATAATTTAACCCTTATTTTGATGACCTGGACATTTATAGAAAAGTAAGATTTTCTGTTCCTGTAGGCTTCATGATGTTCCACACCTGGAGTATTTACTATTTTTATATGTGTGCAGTCAATTGCACCGTCCACATTTCTTAGGCCTGGATTTTGTTGACACTGGCCGAGCTGTGCAAACTGTGCCCTGTGTGAGACCATGTCTTGTGGATATTTTATATAATGCCTCTGTTGTAGAGCTATCAACCTTGATACATTTGCAACTATATTTGAGGCGGCTGGTTGCGATACATTTAATAAATCTCCACAAACTATCTGCAAAAATAAGAAAATATTAGCATGAGTACCTACTATGATTAATTTAGCTGAATTTATGTTTTTTTTATATACTTGTTTATTATTGTAATGTGAGTAGAAAAAACTTACTTGGAATGACGCTGTCGCATAAAAACGCAAACACACAAGAATTTGTAACTCCGGGGCTATGGGATGACCACGGTTACTCAACTTTCTCAGATCTTGGTCAATTAATGGCAAAATCACAGATTTCACCACATCTTGTGAAAACCTGTACCTTTTCTTGAAGTTCTCACAATTGTATGGGTCTTGGACATCTCTAAGATATCTGAGAGGAACGCGAAAGTTCAACCTTCTGTTCGAATCATCGTTAAATAAATTATCGTAATAATCAATCTCTTCAAAAATATCCATTATTTACTTCTATTCTCAACACAATTATTTGCTAAACTCAAAACTGACAGGGAAATCTCTGCTCAAGCGCGGTGTCGACCACACTTGCGTGATCACAGATCAAATCTCTACTTAAGTTGTAATCTACAACTGAGTAATGATCTAGAATAAGATCTACACTCGGCTGAACTATGATCACCGAATCTATGCTTGAGGAGCGTTCTAAAATGAAATCTCAACTCAAATCTAGTTTTAAACAGAGATCAGGACTTGAGTAGCCTTCTGTAATACGGACCTTAGGTCCGTATTACAGAAGCTCCTCAAGCATAGATTCGGTGATCATAGTTCAGCCGAGTGAAGATCTTATTCTAGATCATTACTCAGTTGTAGATTACAACTTAAGTAGAGATTTGATCTGTGATCACGCAAGTGTGGTCGACACCGCGCTTGAGCAGAGATTTCCCTGTCAGTTTTGAGTTTAGCAAATAATTGTGTTGAGAATAGAAGTAAATAATGGATATTTTTGAAGAGATTGATTATTACGATAATTTATTTAACGATGATTCGAACAGAAGGTTGAACTTTCGCGTTCCTCTCAGATATCTTAGAGATGTCCAAGACCCATACAATTGTGAGAACTTCAAGAAAAGGTACAGGTTTTCACAAGATGTGGTGAAATCTGTGATTTTGCCATTAATTGACCAAGATCTGAGAAAGTTGAGTAACCGTGGTCATCCCATAGCCCCGGAGTTACAAATTCTTGTGTGTTTGCGTTTTTATGCGACAGCGTCATTCCAAGTAAGTTTTTTCTACTCACATTACAATAATAAACAAGTATATAAAAAAAACATAAATTCAGCTAAATTAATCATAGTAGGTACTCATGCTAATATTTTCTTATTTTTGCAGATAGTTTGTGGAGATTTATTAAATGTATCGCAACCAGCCGCCTCAAATATAGTTGCAAATGTATCAAGGTTGATAGCTCTACAACAGAGGCATTATATAAAATATCCACAAGACATGGTCTCACACAGGGCACAGTTTGCACAGCTCGGCCAGTGTCAACAAAATCCAGGCCTAAGAAATGTGGACGGTGCAATTGACTGCACACATATAAAAATAGTAAATACTCCAGGTGTGGAACATCATGAAGCCTACAGGAACAGAAAATCTTACTTTTCTATAAATGTCCAGGTCATCAAAATAAGGGTTAAATTATTATTCTTCATTAAAAAGGGTATGTCATCCAAAAACATTTAAATATTGTTTTATTTTTATTTCAGGCAGTTGTTCTCGATGGGCTGGCAGTACACACGACAGCAGAATTTTCCAGATGTGTTTGTTGCGAACCAAATACATTCAGCAACAACATACTGGTTATCTCATTGGAGACAGTGGATATCCTTGTTTAAGGTTCCTGCTGACACCTGTAGGTACACCAACAACCCATGCGGAACAAGTATACAATAGAGTTCATGTGAAAACAAGAAATGTGGTGGAAAGAACCTTTGGGAGATGGAAACGGAGGTTTCCATGCCTAAGTAGGGGGTTGGGCAACAAATTGACCACAGTGTCAAATATTATCGTAGCATGTGCTGTCCTTTTTAATATATCATTGTCTACAAATGACATGATGCCTTTGTATGAAGAAGATAATGACATCAATGAAGAAGTCTCATATGATGAATCCAACAATGAAGGGACTACTGATGGGTTTGCTTTTAGAAATACAATTATTAATAATTACTTTTGATTTTATATATTTACAGTTTTTCTAAAAATAAAAAACTATGTACAAATAATCATCTTTTTATTATTAATCAACATCAATAAAATAAACACAAAAAATAAACTCTCTATTTAACAATCATAAACAATTATCATTAATCAACAACTATAAAATAAACACAAAAAATAAAAGGTGCTCTAGGCTCATCTGCGGAGATCTCTTCAGTAGAAATACATAATATAATAATAACTAATATAAGTTCACTGGTGATGTTGTGCTGACTCGGCTTTTGCTTTTGCTTCTTTTAGTTTTTCTGCCATAATCTGAATTTCTAAATTGTGTTTTTCTAATATACATTTTAATTGGAGCTTGTGTAGTTCTTCTGCTCTTTTTTCTCGACTGACATGTTCAGCTTTTAAAATTTGTACACGCAGTTTTTTTTCATTCGATGACAATAATTCGGGGTTCGATTCAACAGATTGAATTGTGCTATGTGAGATAGTGGGATTTGGCTGGATTGTGATTTCTGGATTTTGTATTGGAGAATCAACAGCAGGGGGGGGTACATTGGTTTCCATGAAAGTTTCTTCCTGAACAGTTTCCACCTCTGAAAGTAAATAAAAAAGAAACTTTAATAATCTTTGAGGATGAGATTATACACACTTATATATTATTTTGATTGATAAAAATGAATAATAAATCAAGCTGAAAATTTGCACTGATCACTTACCGATGTGGTCCGAGTCTAAAGTATCTTGTATTTCTACGAAGAGAGCAGGAGATATCTCGGCTATGTTTGGGTTGATGTCAGCATCAGGGCAGGGACCACCACCACCAGTGGCCATTCTGTGTTGACGCTCCCTTGTGAGAGCATCTCTTTGACGGGTCTTCAAATTTTGCCAAAGGCGCCTTAATTGTTCTCCTGATGCCTGTAACATTCAGATATAATAAATTTCAAATGACCGATTGTAGCTTATATTGACTGCTTAGAACTTTTACTAATCCGTAATTTAGATACTAGTAAAACGGTAATTATACCATATAGCCCAGTCATTTGGTAGATAAAAAGGGGGTTACCTGGAATGTTTTCCGGGAGTTTTGAAAATTGGTGAATTTATAGATTTGGGTATGCTCTTTTCGAATTTCAACTTTGCCACCTCGTACAACCGCCGCTCGCGCCGCCATATTGAGAAAATGGCGCCTAAAAACGGTTTTTTATTAATATCTCCGTTCCGACGCATTTTACGAAAAAATATTTATCTACAAAATTAAACTAGAAAAAATTTCCTACAATTTATGTATTGATAACTTTTTCATAAAATCAATAGTTTTTGGCGTACGAGCGCCGCAAAGTATTATTAGTCCAATCAAATTAGGATTTCACCTCGAAATTTGAGATACCCAGCTGTAATTTTGTATATACTTGTATATTGACTGCCTCAAACTTGTCTCAAAACCTACATATGTTAGGGTGTGAGCAACTATTAAATTTTAAGGTCAAAGGTCGCAAAAAACGTTTTTTTGCGCTTTTTTGGAAATATCTCATTTCCTATGGGTTTTTGGTATTTGCATTTAATACCAATATTGTAGAATACAAAATTCTCTACAACTTTTGTCTAAACTTTTTTTTTATACGGTGCACCGTTTCCGAGATAGAGGGCGGAGAGCGCACGGTCACTGCACCTCTTCAAAAATTTTTTTTCGTCTAACCTATCCGTGATGGTTGTCTATGGATAGGCCATTAAAAATACGTCATGGTTCCTAAAACCATTTTTCGTCAAAATCAATTGTTTGAAAGATAGACACTTCCAAAGTGGAAAAATGAGGTCTATCGAATGTGTCCTGCCCTCTAACTTTTAAAATAAGTGAGTAGGAAAACTAAAAAAAATATAATATGCTGTAGATTTTAATGGAAACTTTCAAAGAAAATTGGTTTGAACGAGATATCATAATTAGTTTTTAAGAATTGATACATTAAAAAAAACACATTGTTTGTACACGTGGAGGTGCAGATGAATAATACTTTGCGGCGCTCGTACGCCAAAAACGATTGATTTTATGAAAAAGTTATCAATACATAAACTGTAGGAAATTTTTTCTAGTTTAATTTTGTAAATAAATATTTTTTCGTAAAATGCGTCGGAACGGAGATATTAATAAAAAACCGTTTACAAACAATGTGTGTTGTACAAACAGGGGAGTTTCGGTAGGTTCTTGTTTCTGATGTTATATGTGTTATGTTATATGTTCCACTGTGTCCTCCGGGCGGTCTTCGCAGTGATGACACCCGGGCGTTTCCTCCCGCCCAATCAAAAACAGGATCCTACCGAAACTCCTGTGTCCGGTAAGCACCTGCGTCAGGCGGTAGGAGAGGACGCCATGGCGCCTCTCTAGCCACTCCTCAAACAGGGGACTTACCTCTGCAATGACAGCGAGCCCAGCCCTCGGTTGCGACAGTCGTTGCTGCACAACACACAATGTTTATACACGTGGTGGTGCAGATGAATAATACTTTGCGGCGCTCGTACGCCAAAAACTATTGATTTTATGAAAAAGTTATCAATACATAAATTGTAGGAAATTTTTTCTAGTTTAATTTTGTAGATAAATATTTTTTCGTAAAATGCGTCGGAACGGAGATATTAATAAAAAACCGTTTTTAGGCGCCATTTTCTCAATATGGCGGCGCGAGCGGCGGTTGTACGAGGTGGCAAAGTTGAAATTCGAAAAGAGCATACCCAAATCTATAAATTCACCAATTTTCAAAACTCCCGGAAAACTTTCCAGGTAAAACTACCAAATGACTGGACTACATAACCGTAAGTGAAGGTTAGGAAAAATGTGTTAAAATATAAGATAAGAAGATACTTACTGACTCATTTATCATAGATGAGGCATTAAATTTCTCCGCAATATGCGCCTAAGCAGCCTTCTTCTTCGCTGCGCTTACGTTATCTGTTTTTTTATTTTCTATTACATCTTTAAACTCTTTGAGTATTTCTATTAATAAATTTCGCTCTAGCGTACTAAAATTTTTCTTCCTTCCCGACATTTTATACAAGAAATATTAAAGAAAGTACAATAACTAACTAGTTTGATACACAAAAAATATCAATAAATATTTAATAAATTATTCTGTCAAGTGTCAATCTCCACCACCACAGATTACATTGGGAAACATTCCATTCTACGAACACGTCAATTTGTCTTTGTATTTTTAGATATTACATCCGACTTCACATCCTTTAACATACGTTTACGCCATGTAAAATTAAGTTTTTAAAATAAAACATACAGTTACAAAGCTTATATCGTTTTAAAATCACAATTTAATTAATAATTCGGTTTGAAACTAAATTCTTATTTTGCGTAAGTTGAACCAGAATTAGCGTAAAAAATAAGTTGTAAACGAAAACAGGCTGATTCGTAGACAAGACATATTCTCTGCTTGAGACTCGATTTGAATCTCGATTCAGCTGAGTAAAGTTTAATTATTGTTCTGAAATAAGAACGACCCTCAAGTGCAGATTCAATATTTAAACTATGATCAGGTGATTTAAGATCAAAGTGGACTTGAGCATCCTTCTGTAATACGGACCTTAGTATGAGTTTGCTCGAAAGAAGTTTAATCAAAACGAGAGCGCGTTTGGCGCTCTGATTGGTCGGCGCAAATGAACCAATTATTCAGAGGGTATAAATAAGCTTTCGTTCAGATTATTTTAAACGTGAAGCAAACTCGTACTAAGGTTACAGAACACAATCTATTTATTTTATGCTAATAATACAATAAAAACAAACCAACTGTGACTGGAATTTACATTAAAAGGACTAGATCACTAAAATAAACATCTAATTACTATACACACAGTAAAGAAAACATAAAAACATACCTTCTTCTCTGGATTCTCAAGCAGAGAAGAGCATAGAGCTCCAATTCTTAGTTTATCATGCTGCAGCTTGTCTCTCCGGGCTGCCATCAGCTCCACAGCGGTCACAACTTTCTCTTCATCACCAGCTGTCTCTGCCTCCTCCGTGCCATCCATGCCGGAGTCAGACTCTGAGTCTTCATCATCTGACTGCTTCTCTGTTTGTTTGCTTTTGTCAGGTTTTTGTTCTTCTTCTTCTTGCTCTGATTCTGAGTCTGTGGAGAAGTTAGAATGATCTTAGTTTTGGTAAATTGTGACTTAAGGAAAAGGAATGTCCGTACTGTAAGATATGATATTTTGATTGTTAGATACCTTGAAATAGGGTTCAGCAAGGTTTACAGACAAAGGACATGTAGCATGGCTAGCTTTACACTTCAGTACCCTTAGTATGAGTTTGCTTTCCATGTAATGAGATCTAAACGAGAGCATGAGTATGCACTCAGTGCTCTATACTCACAGGTACAGGAAATAGTTGTTAAAAAACATCAAAAAACACAAACATAACTAAAATTTTGTTATTTTGTACAACAACTTTTACACAAGAATATAAATGTTAACAATAAATTACCTTCACACTCCTCAGCCCTTTCCATTAGCCCCTCTTTAGTCTTAATAGGTAACAGTGGCCTCATCTTCTTGGCCGGCCTCTCTGCTTGCTCCTTCTCATACTTGTCCTCCACTTCACTGTCGGAGTCAGACAGTCCAGCACTCTCTGCACCACTGTCACTACCAGTACCAGCAGTGGGCTTTGGGTATTTCTCTTTCTTCTCCCTTTTACGCTTTCTTGATCTGTAATTAAATTAATTATTAAGCATTTTTATAATGTTTTGTGGTTGGTGGATCTTGTTAGGGGTTGGTAACATTACTAATCAATATTGTAAAACGATTAGAAGGTGGTGGTTGTTACTTGAAGTTTAAGGAAATGTGTAATAATAATTTAGTAGCAAACCTTTTGCCCGGCTTTTCATTTTCAGGTATGTTAGCTAGTAAAGTAGGCTGTTTAGACAGTCTGCTCATGAGGTACTGCTGTTCCTCGTCATCTAACATGTCTCCGAACTGGTCTTCAGATTCTGCCTCGCTTTCGCTGCTGTATTCTACTGTGGGCTGCTGTGTTGGTTGTTTCTGTTTCTGCACGTGAGTTCTATGTCTCTGCAGCTTCAGCTGACCCTTCTTCCGCATTTTATTCGTGGTCTGATTGTTCCTCTTCACCTTACTAATCTTAATTTTACCTTTTTTCTGTAATAAGAACATGTTTTTCAATATTTCACAATGTGTTTTGGTTAGGAATGTGTTTTTTTAATATAAACAAAGAATATTTAAGTTATCTTGAGTAGTATTTTGAAGAGATACTTACGGCCATTTTCGTAGTTTTTATTGATCACTTTTAAATAGTAATATACAGTAAATAAATTATTTCTCCGAACTAAAATAACAAACCAACGTGGGTTATTTCTTTTGACAGCTTTTTGACAATTAAACTTCTAGGTTGTAAGCAGAATAAATTCACGCTGATTCGTATTGCCAGCATAAAAAACACTTCATAATTTTATTGTTTATATTTTTACGGATTTTAATAGATATATTAAAAAATAGTATAATATTTTATTGAATATACAATAAACACAATACAAATTTCGAAATAAAGCTTTTGTTTCTGCAAGTTTATGAAAACTCAAAAGTTTTGCAAAAGTTTCTCAAAAGTTTTGAAAGTTTGGAACGCATTCAAACTTTCTAAATGTCAGTTACAAAAGGCCTCGAAACTTTCAGATTTCTCGTTTTTCTAGTTTTCTAAAATAAAAGTCTGCTTTTAACGAACTTAATTATTATTTTCCATCAATGTCTTCATTGTGTTGATCGATAGAAAACCGAAATGAGTTTGTTTTAGTGAGAAAAAAAGTTTGTGAAGTTATTGTGATGGTGCCTCAGCAACAACGGAGAAGACGTCGCCGTGCGGCTCTGGCTCGCACAGCTGAGCGGCGTGTTGTTGTCGCGCGTGGAGCTGGGGGCTTCGGCTTCACGATAGCGGGGCAGCGACCCTGCGTGGTGTCAGCTGTGGCTGCTGGGGGGCCGGCGGAGCGCGCTGGTCTACGCGCAGGGGATGCGCTGTTGGCTGTGGACGGGGCGAGTGTGGCTAGAGCTCCACATGCATCTGTGGCTCGTATGGTGGCTGCTGCACCTGGAGCTATAGCTCTGTCGGTGTCTCCTCGTGAGGCACCGCCTACCGACACTGAGGATACGGAGCCGGATGAACGTGCGAGGACTAGGAGGCGACATCCTCCGCCCAGACGTAGGCCTCAAGCCATGCTGCACCATCCAGGTATGTTAATATTTAATATTAACTAGGTCACTTACATAGTTTGTTATTATAATCTTTTAAATTACAAATAAACAAATATAAGCCTAACAGTAAATTTATCTCTTTGCTTTGTTATATTTTATTGTGGTGGGAAGATAATAATATGTTTCATAGTAACTGTTATTGAGGTGGTAGTGCCTAATAAGATATACATACTTTATACTTAATATTAATTAAAGAACTCATTGTTTACAAACATTATACTTATGTAATGTTGTGAATGTAGAAACTTAAGAGTTTCTACCTAACAAAACTTCAAAAAATTAAATTCCAATACAGTCCGTAAACCACATCCGTGAATTCATGTCAATAACTCTACCTCTTTTGATTAATTTGAAACCATAATATTTAATGTTGTATATTTATCATTTACTGTTTTTGCAGATGGATAGACAACAGTTTACCATTCCGTGAGTGCATTACAAATAGTTGTCACTGTCGATGTTGTGTGTAGCTTGCACCGTGCACTTGTGATGACACTCAAACACTCATAGTTCACATACTTGCATTTTGTTTTATGTTCTCTCATCTAATAACACATTTGCAAAATAATATTAACATGTTATGTTTGTTTTCAACAATTAACTTAGACTGATCCTGATTGAGGATTTACCTTTAACTGTTTTCTGTTTGCAGTCTTAAAAACTTAATTGGAGTATTATTAAATGTTTCCAACTAGACAATTTAATGTTTCTAATTGTATGACACAGGGAAAAAAGGCATTATTTTAAATATTCTCTATGAATAGACAATGATAGTGAATTTTTCAATACTCCATTTTTATCATATTAACATACTGTGTCAGCTTCTTTTGATCGCTTATTAAAGTAATATAAGTTTATTTAACACGTTGAATGCGGTACATGCCAATTTTGGCTTGTATTAGTCTTTCGTTTGATGCGCCGTTGAAAGTAGGTGTTTTCTCTCTAGTGCGGGGTTGATTTTTCATAGAAATCCTTTAGTCCAGAAAGAGACAAGTATACATTTAGGTTTGTTACTTCAAATTGTATCCAATAGGTAGGTTTAAAGTGTACAAGACATATTCGTCTTGTACCGCACCAGTTGTTAAAAAATTACATTCGGTGCGGTACCAGCCAAAACTGTCTTGTACGCTACCGCCTTGTATCGCACCACAGGAACTAGTCAGTACAGGCCAGTGCAGTCATTAGATACCGACGTATTTTATTTGTGTTTTTGCTAATAGTTACAACAGTAACTATTAACAAAAACGCTAATTTTATTAGCAAAAACGCAAAATTTCGCAATAAGATCGTCGCGATGAATGCACCCAGGAAAAGATCGCGGAAAATGTTGTTAAAAGTGATGATCGGCACTTCAAAATTGCTAACGGAAACACAGGTAGGACCTCTTCAAAAATATAAATTAAATATTAATTAAATATTAATGTGTTTGGAATGCTACAACAAATCGCATAAAAATATTTAGGATTTGTGAATTAATTTTTCCTTTACTAATTATAAACATCGATGGCGATATTTTGTTTCACTATATTTCCCTTCCCTATAAAACTATCGACACAACAAACCTTGCCCTACCACCGTGATGCGGTATAAGACGAATCCGTATTGTTATTTAAATATCATATAATTACTAAACTAAAGTTCGTATTCCGTGGCGACGACAAATATATCTAATTGAATATGTCAACTTGCTATTGCAACTATAAAATTATATATTATTATAAAAACCAAAGATTTATTGGGCAAAACTTTTTCATTTGTTTACAAATCATTATCGTCTTGTATCGCATCAGAATAAAAAACGGTACATGTCATAATTGGTATGTATAGCACTGAACGTAATTCGTAGTTATAAAGTCTCGCATTCAACGTGTTAAAAAAATAAATAACAAATCAAATAAGTTGAACAGAAAAGAGTAAATAGTGAGAATAGCACCCCTAGTTGCCAAGATAACTGCGGTCAAACGTCGGCCCATTTAACATAAAAAAAACTTGTGTTAAAGGTGCCAGGCACAACCTTTATTTTGCTCGCCCAAAAATGATTCCATAAGTAGTTATACAATAGGTAATACCTTACTTTTAATAGAAGTATTTTTATTCCACAACAAATCCCTGTTAACACTGATTAGGATTCACTTGCACTGCAAATACAGCTATTGCAATGTTTACTAACAAACCCCTTTATGTTTTATTATTTATTTTCCTGTATGGTAGAAAAGCAGTAACTATAACATATTCTATTTTTATTTAATTTATTTTCTGATGGAAAAAACTGACAATGCATGTGAATGTTCATTCTCTATATAACAAGAGATTATTGTATTCATATTCATGGGCTGCTATAAAATTATTTTACCTCTGTTATAAATGTCACTTGCTCTTCATAGGTAGAACTGTAAGGTCTAGTTTTTTTTAATTGAATATAAAAATCTTGTGTGAAAACTACTGCATCATGAAACTTAGTGACATTTTGGCAGAAATGGGTAAATAATTTTTATGATTTTATGCCTAGTACTCATGCTTAATAGTAGTTAATAGTTCATTATTTTTGTATTCATAACATTTTTGCAAGTATTTTGTGATATTTTTACTTCAATGATAACTACCATTACATCTAGCACTTGTGTTGTTAAATTATTTAGAAATAACTAAATTATTACACAAATCAATATTCTTCTCATTAACTTTTCCAGGTTGTCACGCAGCACCGAGTACGTCAGGCGTTAACGAAATACTTCAGAACCTGAGCAGGGCCCAACTGACGCCGAACCACGCAGCCAGGCTTGAGTGCCGCGCCGTCGTCGGCTACCTCGGCACCATAGAAACACCACAAGCTGCTCCTAATGCCGCCCCTGGAAATGTACGAACAGCAGTGAGGAAACTTCGACAAGAGAGGCGTCCGGCCGCCCCTGTACTACTGTCAGTCCTTCCAAACTCATTAGTTCTCCGTCGCCCAAATGGCCAAGTCTTAGCACAATATCAACGTGAGAGAATAGTGTATGCGGGATGTGGATCTGACGCTGATAGAAGGTACTTCGGCCTCGTGACGTCAGCTGAAACTGCTGAGGCCGAAGCCTCACACAGTTGCCATGTGTTCGCGGTGGACCCCAGAATGGCAGAACACGAGGCCCATGCGGCCAGAGCTAGAGAATTCCAAATCGTGTGCACAAGGGACCCAGTGGCCGAAAGGTGTTTGGAGTTCCCACCATCGGCAGAGTATGTTATTGGCGTTATCAGAGGCATGTACTCTTTACCAGCAGAGGATTGCGCTAGCCCTAATCTGCAGCAGATCTCCAAACTAACGATAAAAGGAGATAGTCCTGCGTTAGGTAACTTTTCGCGGTGTAATAGACCTGTGTTCCGCGTGCCTCGAGACAGACGGCCGTGTAGACACGAGGAGAGAGTTGAAGCGCAAGATTTCGTCGCTAACTCTCCGCAGCCGAGCAACCACAGTGAAGTGACTACTACATCAAGTAACAGTGACTCTGGTATTGGCTTCCATAACGACTGTCGGAACATCGCAGATAGAATCTTAGTGGTTGATTTTGCTGGACAACAACCCGCACCGAACAGGTTTCGCCAAGACATGCCGCGACGACCTCTCGGGCTTGTCGGTTGTAGTAGCTTCGAAGCTGATGGATCCTTCCTGTCAAACACGACCCCTGTTGTAGACGGCTTCGGAGGGCAAGGGAGGCCTTTGAACTTGGACGACGTAATCCTCAACGCGAATGACCTTCAAACCGTCCGTCACGTAAGCCCGCGGAACGAAGATGACAACTATAACTACAACAATCTATACGGGAATATACCTTCCAGTTCTCGAGGAAACCCCGGCTATGTGAATGGAGCGGTGTATGATCAGGTGTACACTGAGACGGAAGGGCACCATTACGAGTTCATACCACCACAATTAGACATGGACTTGGAGATAGATAGAGTGGCAGAAACGTTTAATTCGGTGGAGATTTATGAGGAGAGGCCTCGTCAGCCTCCAGAGTGGCAGTCGACGGAGTCAGTGGAGAATGAGACGGTGATATCTGGTGGGACCAGTAAAGCTAGTATGGATACTGTGTCCATGTACTCCTCCAGGTCTCATGAGGAAGCCAGACCCTCGCGCAGGAGACACATGCAAGCGTCCCTTGATGATATGCTCGTGTTGGGACTAAGAGATCCACCTCCAGTGAGAGACAAACATGATGATAATTTTGTTCATCCAGCTAGTATCAAATTTAAGGTGAGATATTGTGGAGATTTCATATTTTTATGATTTGCTTTGTAGTCTAAGAATAGTTGTGGTTTATAATAGTTTAGGTATCAATGATATAACTGCGTATTTACATAACCTTCCGAGTGTGATGGGTGTTTATGAAACAGCTATAAATATTCTCTGTTGTATTTTACAATAATATCCCATTTGATTGGTCACGTAAATAACATCGCGAAAGTTGTTATCAAGAAACGATAGATGGCGTTATGTACATCTAAATTCAGATCGACGTGTGTTTTGATTGACCTTTCTTATTTACTTTTATTTAATATCTATTATAGAAAATTAATAATATTTACTTAAACTCTGAACTCCTGTTTGTTAATCACCTTGCGCTTGCGACTTTACAAACGAGGCATGCAATAATGGAACATAAAATACACAATTATGCGTTCCATTTCCATTATTCCATATCATGATGATGAGACCATTGCTATTGTCTCATGGTGATTCCATTCCCACAGGTACGCAAATCCATGAAGCCTTTAAATATAATATCGAAGACGAAGAACATACTGTCAGGCAAGGATAAGGAGCGAGAGAAGGAGGAGCGACGCCGGGCGCTGAGCGCTAGCGCCGGTGACGTCTGTGGAGCCAGTCGACAGCCTGACATACTGCCTGCTGCTAATAGCGAGCCCGATTTGAGGGGACAGGTTAGTGATACCTCTTATTTTACTGCTACAGACAAACTTGGACCAGAGATCCTTTTTTGTCTACGAAATATACTGCCTGCCTGTCTAACATATTAACCGCCATGGGGAGCAAAAATGCGTCAGCGGAGGATTAGCCTCCAACTTTTTGTTGGCAGTCAAAATATTTATGGTGGACGGGAACTGTAGTCTAAAAAAGATGATGGTGCCATATAAAGGGTTTGGCATCCAAAGGTCTCATTAAAGGAAACATAGCAAAAATGCCTCACTTCTTCACGTTGATATTTCTTCTACGAGCCTTGTTCTTGACAATTGTTTTTGCAAGAGTTGTTCTAGTTTGACCTCTTGAACTCCTTCGTAACTAGACCTGTAGTTGAAACAACGCTTGCGATGTGTTTCGTTGTGTGAGTAAGGCTACCGGAGGACCTATTAAACCTCTTCCCAATCCCCAATTCTTAACCTCCAAACGGCCGACAACGCACTTGTAACGCCTCTGGTGTTTCAAGTGTCCGTTTCTTAAATGGATCCGTCTGCTCGTTTACCAACTTATACCATAAAAAAAGAAACTTACTACTTCACTTACGGGTTTCGATTAAATTAAGTTATACTTTAACGTCCATTAAAACAATCCACGTATTATAAAGCAATTTGGTATGACCATAAGTTGTTCTATCAACTACTTGTAGAATAACTAATGAATGTTTTACGACGTTCTGACAGTTTGGCGCCACGAGACGCCACTGTATTTTACTTACATCCGGGCTAATGGCTCATGTACTAAATTGACCACAACTGCTTACTAATTACTTTATTCTTCCAAGGTCATTGAAAGGGTTTATAAGTTACAGAAATGTGCAGTGTTGACTTAAATATTATTTGCTTATGAACAGCAAATGCAAGGTTGAAATTTCTTTTACCTAGCAATCTGGTTTACTTACAAAGCTGAAAATAATTTTATTCAACATGTCTATTTAACTCTCTCTGAAATAAAATGTTCTGTAACGATTTTAATTGGTTTAAAATGTTATTATTTAGTTAGTATAAATAGAAAAAAAGACATTATACACATAGTTCTACACATTTGTCTTAAATGATTTGATCTCAAAGAATTTAATTAACGAACACAAAATTCTTTTTTAATTATTCGAATACGGGTGCTAATAAATCGTAGTATGTAATCGATAATTTTGATGTTATCAAACATCGAATTCCGAGTAAACGGAGTAGGTAACGAAGCGGTTTGAATCAATACATTCTTTGCTAATGTCGTCGGTCGATTCTATGAATGGCCGCCCATTCATAAGCAGCCAACATTCTTGGCTTATCGCCGCTACAACCGCTGTACACTTGCGACTGCGACTTATTTGTCGCAAGGAATTTAAAAATATTGTCTTTCAGTGAGTTAATTTGCTTCGAGTGAGTTTTTGGTACCTACCTACTGAATTTGAGTTTTATTGCATGCTATTAAAGTTTATTAGAGTCTAATTTTTTAATGAGCTTTTTTGAGACACGTTCTTTTAATAACAGTAATTTCCAAATTACAATGTTTTGTTTTTAAAACTTATAATGGAGATCTTGTCATTCCTGTTAGTTTGCAAAAGATATGCTATTTTACAATTTTATATTAATCAATTTCATTTAATATGTGATTGTTATCTTTGATGATAATTTTCATTTGAATAAATAAATTAATTCCAGATAGAATGTCGCCACTGTCGCTAGTGTGTGCCAACCGTTTTCTATATAAACATGCGTTGATGAATGCTCTCGTACATACTTGTCTACATGAATACATTCGGCGCTACGCTGTAGTGTGTAGTGTACAATTATACACACTCTACACATAAACGTACACATACATTCGTTGTCAGTAGACAGAAAAGTAACAGAAGTACAGTAAGGCGACAGGAACAGAGAGTAAAGTTCCCTAAGAAAAGGAGGATCCTCCGACCAGGCGAGGTGTTCAGCCTGGCGGGCTTTCTGCCCAACTGTTGTTCGTTGGGATTTTCTATCCGTGTTAATTCGCATGTAAACTTCATATGTGCGATGCAGGATATTTATGACGTCATCCGTTGATTTGCTCGTCGATGGTCTATGTGCGACTTCTGTCATCTGTCACTTGTCAATGTGTCGCCGCACTAATAAAGTTCTTATGTTTTGTCATACAACATGTTCTTGGGTTATGGATTTTTATACATAACATAGTTAGCTTTCCACCTGCAGGTACGCCTTCGTAGTCAGCACAGGAATGAAGTAGACTACATCACTTTCTAGCTTATAATGTAAGTAGTGATAAGACTTATTCGTGCTTTAACATTGATTTTGTATCAATTCTTCTTCCATAACGTATTTGACTTCAATCTTTATTATCAACAGTCTTCCAAAGTATAAGTGAATCAAAAAACATTTGTAAATAACTATGAAATCAATTTCTTTACCTTACTGACACTTCTGGACATGTCTATCAAGTGTAGGGATGCGCCGGCGCCGCTGTACCGCGGTCAGCGAGCCCGCGCCGCTAATTTAGACGTAATTGGCCGACGTGGTGCCAGCGCATACGCGATGCAAGTGAATCGACCACTTTAGACTGCTTGGGAAATTTCTTAAATCGCATGATTGAGGAAAATCTTTGATCTGTACGTAGAATTTTATTTTTTATTGCAAGAGCTTACGATTCATCTGAAGGAAAGGAATTACCATATCAAAAACTTTTATGTTCCTAAAATGTATGTAGGTAAAACCTGCAATAAGCCATTAGGAGATATGAAATGATTGATGTATCTTTGAAAAAGTCTAATTATATAAAATAATTTAAAATAGCCTCCAACCTGACACTTGAAAAACATTATTTTGCACTAAATAATTACAATTACATAAATATCAAGGTTTCTGTAGTTGTATGACAAGGGCACGGACCAAGAGTCCGTGTAGAACAAATATAAATATGTAAATAAGAAAAAAAAGTTTTCTGTAAGTATTTTTTGCTGTGAATACACATTTGCTAACATCCATTGTCCATTTCACAATAAAATCTGATTGTGTTTTGTTCGAATACGAGTTGTATATATTGCTATTTCAATATTTAATATGTATATTCTAATATCTTTGATGCCATTTCGATACTAGGATATACATTCCTAAGTGCACACCGCCCAGAGACGTTTCAATAAACAAACAGAAGATACTACTTACGATATTATATGAGTGACGTATGATTCAATGAAAACAGTTTTAAAAGTTACGTTTTATTTGCTTTAAAGTTACAACATGGATTCTTGTAATATTTTGGTGTAATTGATGGGTGTAGTTTCGTACTCGCATCCTATGGGAAAATCATATTAGATTTTTTCCTAGAATGGTAATTATTAATCCGAAGTTACTGCTGCTTGCTTGAAAATAGTAACGATAGAGTTTCTTGCTCGTTCTTCTCCATTCAAAGCTACATATTATGCTTCATCTAAATATAGTTTTTTATAACTCAACACCCAGGCTTAAGCTAAAGCTAAAAATGCCAGTTGGTGAACTCTTTTGTCCTCGTAAAATCGTCATGAACATTCAGTAGGGTTTAATATGTATTAAAGGGTTTTTCTAAAACATAATAACAAATCAATCAACGCGTCTTAGTAGTGCAAAAATCCGAACGGATGTTCTAAATCTTGTACCAAATACTTTTATTTGATAAACGTAGTAAGATGTCGCGATACTCAACGCTTCCTTATTCTTAGTATGAGTTTCCTTTACGTTAACGAAATATCGGCGCTCTGATTGGTTAGTTCAATCGCGCTAGCCAATACGAGAGTCGAACACGCTCTCGTTGCGTTTTCGTTCAACGTAAAACAAACTCCTACTAAACCCTCCGATTTCTAAACTAGTGTATCGTACGTCACTTGTCATGTATCGGCAAACTTCAGAAGCGGAGTGTAAAAATAAAATATATTCGTGAATGGAGGGATTTGAATGTTGTTAGCTAGGCTTAGGGGCTTACTATTATCGTTTTAAAGATTGTGACGTACGTGTGATGTAAAATGTAGCTGTTTACTTTGTTTCATTCAAGGTTTTGGCTTTAGATTGGTATGCGTTTAGTGTTGTTTGAGTCCAGTTGTTAGATAGATAGTGAGAAGAAGTAACTAACAAAGTTTATTGCTTAGATATGATAGAGGAACACAGAAGTTTATGGTCTTATGTACCTAAGTCTAATCTCTCAGAAAGATGGGATAGGATCAAGTAGAATGATCTGTTTTTCAAACTGAATTAGGATCTTATCATTAGAACTTGAGACGGGATATTGTCTGATGTTTTGGCACTGTTGTAAGCGCCATAATCACTGATGTACTGGAGTATAAGCGGGTGGATGTTTATGAGCAGACATATCGGTCTACTCTCTTTTAGTTACTAGTTTTTCTTATTTGGAAGAAGTATCTTATTTGTTTAAGATTAGTTTTAAACTCTTTGACGGACGGCTATGTTCAGCAGCGGACGTCTTATGACTGGTATGATGATGATCACTGAAAGATACACTGTTGTTAATCAATCTTTGTTAGATGTTGAGATTTACGTAATACAATGTTACGTTTTTGGTATTTCCATTTCTCCCCCGCCTCCCCCCGCAAAATAGATAAAAAGATAATGTATTTAAAATTAACACGCGACATGACGTGGCGTGCTAAGCTTAGCCTCAGGCAGTGTAAAAATAAATACATTCTCAATAATGGGATCAACTCTAAAGATAATACTATCTTTAAGGCAAATCTTTTTATTGGTATTGCGCATTTGTATCAAGTTTTCCTCGGGTTTCGTGACGCTTCGTAATATAATATGGATTTCTTTCACAAAGACATGTTTAACCAGGTAAGTCTCAGTCAAATTAATTTGCAAATATGTACAGATTGGACGTTTAAGTTACCAATCAATATTATTTAGTGTGGTGGTAAATGATTTGTTGTTAAAGGTCCGAAGTTCGGTGCTTTAAGTATATCGGAAGTCAAACGTGTTATTAGGAAATTGTTTAAGAAAAATATGGAAATGTAGTTTGACTGCATGGTTGGCGCGGTGGCTGGGCAACCGGCTGCAGCGTAATGTACAGGCACGGAAAACTGTGTGATCTACAAATTGTTGTTTCGGGTTTGGGTGTCATGTGTATGTATGGATTCCCAGAGCTTTAACGCTTGTAGAGAAGTTTCCAGATATATGTATTTTCACACGAATAAATCCTCGTGACTATAATTTGAAAAACAGTCTTCTAAACACATTATAATAATGACCCATAAAAATGCACAAACGCTAGCCTATCAATTTTTTAATGCACAAACAGCTTTTAATACAGTTTTTTAAGGGGTAAATCATCCATTGACTCCTGGGCCACGGCGAGACGAGAGGGAGTGTCAGACTTTTACTGACTAAACCACCCCGTTCCTACTCCTGCTTTTCGAGCCGGAGCCCCGGTAAACCCGCTAGATAGTCCGCAGCTTTTAATACCATAAGCATAAGAATTGAAAAGTAAACCACGAGCATTTTACCCGCACCTTCGGATCTAAATATAAGATGTAGTTAGTATTAGTATAGGAGAGGTGTTTATTGTCGTTATTAGCTTTAACTCGACAGACACGAAGTGTATCACGTGGCTCATTAGCTACTACACCACGTCACGTTGGGTGACATGGTTGTGCTTGTCAGGTTGGAGACATTGTTGGGTACGGAGGTACCAGTACCTGTGAGTTTGAAGTCGCCTTTGCCATCACTGGTTGTGACACCGTTTGCTTAACTCTTTTGGGTAGATTTAGTATTGTTCTTTGTGATAAACTAGTAGACCGGTCCGTCTTTGCTCAGATGCATTTGAAGTATTTGTCAATTTTTATTTTAAATGAATCTCGTCTTTACGTATGAAATTATGAACGTAGCAGATATGGAGTAATCCAATTTGTTTTGATCTATTTGTGAGTTAGGTGCATGTATACATACATATGTACATTTTAGAGATATTAAATGTTTCCAGATGATTCTACAATGTTTAGCATTTCCAACTTTGTGATCTTTATTCTGTCTCAATTTCCTGAGACGATCCTTGTTTGAGTAAATAGACACTAAGCAACCATCGGAAGGCTTATAATAAAATAAGTCAATTTATAAAAATAGAAGTCCAAAAATAACATATTGACTCAACTACTTGAAACAGTATAACAAACAGGCAAATATTATCAGATACAGAAACGTTCAAAATAAGGAAGGAAACTATACCGTATTTGTAGATTATTTTCTGATTCCGATTACTAAGAACAACCTATTTTATCTAGATACATATCTAGGATGATATGAGTCTCAGACATCTGCTCCATAAGTCCTTGGAATAATTTTGAGAAACGGCCCGTACAATCAACTGTGGTTACTATTTATATAAAGATAAAGTTGATCTTTTATCAACATATATTGTGTATCATTTGGTCGGTAGGCCGACAAAGATTTCGGTGTTTGTACGTAATATTTTTACTTGAAATATACGAACAGTAGTTTATTTTAGAAAGAAAGTAAGAATAAATTGCAAGCAGAATGCAAATAATTAAAAAGTAAATAAATAAGCGACACGCTGCAAAAAGCCCAATGTTCAGCTAAACTTGTACTGCAATTTCATTGCAGTTTTAGTAATAATCAAACTACGAGGGGCTTTAGTTTAGACTGTCAACAAATGTATTATCGTCACAACCATCTGCTAGTTTTTTCTGCATCTTTTTGCTCAAACTTTCAAGTGGACAAACATGTTAGTAGTTCCAATGACAACTGATTTGGGACCGATGAGCGATGAGTAGGTAGTTTCAAGTGTATTTGCTACCTAGTCTAATGATTCAGCAGTGTGAATGACATAAAACAGTTGGGAATCTCTCAAGTATAGTGCAAATCGGTTGCCAAAAACAGCATCATTAAGAATTGATAATAGAAGAACTCTTGAGTTCGTCTCAACAGAAATATCTATTACCAATTACGGGCCAAATCTGCAACGCCGGTCCCAATTTTAGACTTGCGTATCAAATCACTCAATTTTTGATTACATATAAAAAAAATCTTCTCCTCTAATAACATCTTCTGATTTGTTTCGTTGCGGGATCCAAGACAGTCATTCATTTCCCTGGGATGCGTCGAACTTCAGTGCTCCGGTGTTTTCATGGTTATATCTACTGTAGATCCTGGCTTACAGGAGTTGCAGTGGTACGGGAGGTTGTGGAGGGCTTGTCCCATAAAAAAATACATGTAAAAAGTTTGGTGCTATGATGATTGAAGGATTAAAGAAGTAAATCTAAAACCAACATCACCTCCATTATAATAATACGCTATCCTAAGATAATACCAGACAAATAACAATATAGCGACCTCCTTTTCACCAGATGCAGTCCAAAAAGACAGTTGTAAAAACAGTTAAGTAATTCTAGTATTGTGATAGTCTCATGCGCACCCTACTAGTACCGTTCTATTTCAGTAGCATATCAGTGTTATCAGATATTTGTACAGCTCGCCAAGGGCCGCCTATATATAGAAACTGTGAATCACGTAAGGACGTATGTAATCAGTTGTTCCAGTTGCATTGTTTACATTTCGTACTTCTCTCGTAAATAGGTATATGTAATTCTATGATATAAATATAATATGTTAAGAATAGCCTACTATTGTTTTAGTAAATAAATTGTTGAAATTAGTTTTTGATATATTTTTATACGAAGGGTATTGTTAGTCTTAACTCACGGTGAAGAGTTTATTGCTCACGGCTACGTATGCGCATGCGCACACTTTTTCTTTCATATTCATGTGAGTTTTAGGGAAACCTTATGACTTTTCTACTCCTTCCAAAGAATATTATCATAATATCACGCATAAAATGACACAAAACATTAATACATTTCATCCGGATTTGATATGAAGGAAAATGCTCAAGTACCCAACAACCCTTAAATTCCTAACCCCCAAAAGGCCGGCAACGCACTTGTAACGCCTCTGGTATTTCGGGTGTCCATAGGCGGCGGCGATTGCTCACCATCAAGTCAAAGTCAAAGTCAACCGGCTTATACCATAAAAAAGTATAAAATGTAATATTTCTTTCTTTATTACATAATAAAGGCATCGATATCCATGAAGTACAATATAATTAGTACAAGAGTTATTAAAATTGCACAATGCAGACAGTTGTGACAGATACATGGCCATAAAACTGGACCAAGCGATGTTCTATCGAAGAACTTTATAATAGCAATTAGAATGAGCGAGTATGACCAGTTATAGATAGGGTTGCCAGATGGCCGGGATTTCCGTAATTGTCCCGGAATGTTGTGCTGTCCCGTGTCCGTGTCACGGAATGAAAAAATACTAGATTTTTTTCACAAAAATACAATTCTACGGTTGCAAAAGTCAAATCAAACGTTATAACGTGCACGTAAGACACGCTGCGTGTGTTGAGGGGCAGCAAGGGACGTTCTAGGTACCTACTTAATTCCTACTTTTACAGTTTAGTCTTGGATGGGACACCAAAACTTAGATACCATTTGTGGCCCTAGAAATGTCCAGGAAATGATCAGTCTGAATATGGCAACCCTAGTTATACATAGTTATTATTCTTGTTTATTGCATCGGATCTTGCAAGTGAAGCGTTATCGAAAGTATTGCCAATAAATAGCGATTTGTGTCATACTTTATTCTTGTTTAGTAGTTGTTGTGTGGTGTTTTATTTATTTATACATAGGTTATAAATACATAATAATATAAGCATGAAATTGTCCTACTTAGCTGGGTTACCACAGGGTCAAAAGGGCACTGCTAACCGCTACGATGCTTATTGGGATTCTCTGTAACAGGGTGATTTATATTGCAAAAAATATTTATTTATAATTTTATAAGGAAATATTTTTTCATGTTACCATTGGATTATATTAAAAGTGTGATGTAAGAAATGCGTACCGCACTTTAATTAGGTAACATTTCTGCCTAAATAATTTTATTTTACAGTAAATAATTTTCAAGTGTGCTATAAAATAAAATTTTAGTACACTGTAACCCATAAAACAGATCGTGTGATAACTCAGTTAGGCCCGCATGTTGTACAGCATCTATTGTCCTGATCTTATTCACTGGGGAGGGGATCAATTGAGTAACCATTAATAACAACGGAAATTAGTATGAGTTGACCTCGAGCCCTATTAAAACCCATTAAAGTTAAAGATTGCTTGAAATGATATGGTAAAAATGACTTAACATTTCTGTTGTTCTTCGGAAGGGTAGGTAAGAATACTCTTTACTGGTTCATCATCATATTAGGCACAAGACGACTGCTTTTTTATGGAATAGGTGGCAAACCAGCAGACGGGTCATCTGATGGTAAGCGATCAGCGCCGCCCATTGATACCCGCAACACCATAGGAGTCATTGGTGCGTTGCCGGCTTTTAGACATGACTGCTGCTGTACATTTTGCTGGTTAGTGGTAATCAATATGCAAACCTAGTTTCATTACTATAGGTACTGATAATATGGAATTATCTTTTAAGCACTTAAAAGATATTAGAGTGAGATCGGAAATAATATTTCTTAATTAACTTGTATCTACATATTAAAAAGTGTGATTTAGTTTAATCTTATCACTCGTTCAGGACCGGCTTCTGCGGTAATTAGTATCCCGCATCCAGTTCTCTTTATAATTACGGAATATTTTATAGAAATTGATTTTATCGACATTTTCTAATCACATCAGTATTCATTGTAATAGGTTTTCTTTCTAACACATTAAATACACGTGCTTTGATGCAGTAATGAATGTCCAACTTTATTGTTTTCGGAAATTATTAAATTTCGTTTATCTATCTACTACAAAAGATCTAGAAGGGTGTTGCTCCTCTTGTCAAAACTACATGTTTCTTTTTCACACAACAACGTCATATACCGTTTTAAAGCAGAAAGAAGTCAATAATATAGCTTGTACGTGATAAATACAAGTTATTTACCGCTTCGGCGCACGCGCCGTTATACGGGATTATATAGTTTTAATTATCAACACAATAACATGGCGGTGTTGTTTTATGGTCGTGAGTGGGAGTCCAAACTATTATTTCTATGCTCGTTTTAGTATTTTAGAAACGAAATCGTGACCATTTTGTGGGACAACGCTTTTCAATGAGTTTTAGGGATCTTGATTAGGAATAATGATTATGGAAATTATTTAGGGGATTGTTGAAAAGGTGTGTCAAATGTCCGAGAGGTCGTTGACTTGCACAAGATAATTTAGAACCATTTTATTTTAATTTCTAAGGATTACAGGATAGGAGGGCTTAAATAACACATTTATTTTACTTATTATTTGTATTTTCTGTTTATCTTGCGTAATAAACTCGTGAAAGTACCAAAAATATATATCTATTAATAAATGAAATGCAAAATCGTGGACTTTAAATACGCAATAAGCCGATTGTCTCATAAATCTATTTTTAAACGAGTATCGTTATCACAAACGCAATCTTACCACATAAGGCATAAAGGCTACTGTGATATTGATAACGTATGCAACCTATATGCCCATATAGTGCACTAGACGTCAATAAAACCTATATACTAAACATATACACTGATTGACACAAAGATACTGTGAAGACCATCGATCGAGGACACCGACTGACCTGATTCCGACCGCTGAAATAGATACGCACAGACAACCTACTCTTATCTGTCAATTTCTCTCATTGGACTTGCGACTTTATAACAAAACTATAAAGTTGGAAATGTAATAAAGATATTTGACAGAAAGGTGTATTTTGATCTGCTGTGTCCAAGATAAACATGCAGGTTTATTTGCTTACCATTCATGTTTATGAATTGTCGTCGCCAAGATCTCTTAATCCATTTTTAAAGAGTTCGTAGAAGGTGATGTGGGACATTGGTTCATTCTGATGTATGTATGATGAGTCCAGAGGTCTCTATGCTTACTATAGAACTTTAAAAGTGAAAACCCTATTTACACGTAGGTATATTGTAGACCGTAAGCTCACACACACCTATTAATTCGGATCATAACTAGATCACAATCATTTTTGTCTGCAAATGACTATGGGCCAATTGATTTTCAAAGTTGTGTAAACGTATGTGAAGAAATGGTAAAAGTAAACAGTTATTTGAAAATGATAAGTTCTCCAAATGTCCAAAAATCTAATCAGACAGCTAAGAGAAAACTGTTTAGTATCCTCGCTTAAAGTTGCTTCTTAATGGGCAATATTTTCTGCAATACCTATGTGAATGTTATGCCATTTAGTAGCTCCATAAGGCTAGGTAAGCACTGCTTAGAACAAAGAACTGGAGTTGTATCGACAGTTAGACTATTGTTTTGTACAAAGAAACTTATAACACAATAGGAAACGTCTGAGCACTTTCCCCGAGTTTCATCACAACCGACTAACCGACGCCACTGCTATACCTATGCGTATCATAAGTGCGAAGACTACCTTACTCAGACAAAATCTGCTAGTTTTACTTGTATTGATTTTATCTAGGTAAGTAGTACTAGCAGGTTTTGTATTAAAAACCCTTTCCGTTACTGGTGTGGCGAATGACTGACTGATGTAGTTACTGAGTGATAACCAACTTTCTCTCATAGCCGTTTTCACTAATCCGTACGTGATGTAGTACCAGAACTAATCCCTTACTTTTACTGTTAAGTGTCACTGAGGTTAGTGAAAACCAAAATGTGTCGTTAAATGCCACCTTTTTTAGTACAGGGGTTCCTTAAAATTTAGGAGAGATTGGTGAAAATTGGCGTTAGTGGCCTACAGGTTTCACTACTTTGGCTTGGTGACTTTAGTTTAGTAGTGATTTATTATTCCTTGGAATAGGAAAAGCAAGGTTTTTATACACGTACCTAATTTTAAGCAGGAGTTAGTAACTACATTAGATGTACATGATATTTACTTTATTAATACAACATCAAAGAGTTCCAACAAATATGTAGATTATGTTACATACATTAAAAAGTAATTATAATCTCCAGAAATAGTTTATATTAACTTTTAATAGAAACTTCCGGCACACGTGTTCATTCTGTGTCAGTAATTATGATCGGGATAAATATGATTTGGATGGTTGACAATTTTTTATGTAAATAAGCTATAAGTCGTACTTAGATGCTAGGAGACCTAAGTATAACTATGGCTCGTTAGTTATTTACGTTTGATGTAGTGCTAAAGATTTCCCATCGTTATCTATCTCACAAATTTGGACGATCTAAAACTTCTTTCGGTTTATTTCGGTTCAACAATGGTATCTATGTAATCGTTGCTCGGCTCCAATTATTTTTACAATTGCAAAAAAACCTGTTCTCTTATAGCGATACTCATCTTGATTAAGACATTATTCTTTCTGAAGATGTTTTTTAAAAATATGTGTATGTACTCTTTTTGGAGAAGAATGGTCTTTTTAGTCTTCTGTTTTTCGTATCCATTGTTCACTAAAAACTAAACTATCCTTCCTAAAAATATTAAATTAGAACTTATTCATATCTTTCGGTACCCAAAATAAGTTTAATTCAAATCCTTGAACCGAAGCGTAGTTAATTTAATGTAACGCACGACGCACCCAATTAACTACTTCCGCACCGAGAAATGTTCGGATCTCGAGTTCTCGACCTCTTTTCGGCAATATCGGGGGTCAGGATGTCACGACTTATCTCTCGGTTCTTATCAATGATACTCTTGTTCTTCTCAAACCACGACACAGTGATCTGTATAGCGTACTCGGCGATAAATGTGGCATTTCTACTTTTGGAAAGAGAATTTGGAGTAGGAACGGGTTTAAGTCAGTAAGAGTCTGACACTCCCTCTCGCCTCGCCCAGGGCAGGAGAAGTCATTGGATGATTTTACCCTCTTAAAAAAACCTATTATTTAATTCGGTTATGAATTATTTGTACATAACTTTTTCTTTGTTCAATCTTTTCATGTTTCGATGAAATTGCTAGGCTAGACGTTTTAGCGTATCCGACCACAGAGCTGCGGACTCGAAAAGCAGCAGGAGTAGGAACGGGGTGGTTTTTAGTCAGTAAGAGTCTGACACTCCCTCTCGCTTCGCCCAAGGCGGGAGAAGTCATTGGATGATTTTCCCCCCTCAAAAAAAAAAATAAATAAATAAAAAAAATACGTTTTAGCGTTTCATATTTGTAAACGTGTTTGCGACGATTTGTCCGATTATATCTTTCCAAAGGTCGCTGTGCAATATTTATCGCCGGGTACTGTAATGTACTACATGTATCTTCAAATCTACAATGTTTTTTTTTTATAACCTGTAACTGCGTAGTTTGCCCAAAATAGTTATTTTTGTCTTCTAAAAATAGCAGCTGTAATATTTGTTTTTCAAATTATGGTGTTGATATTTTGAGCTTTGTTGTACTATGTTATTGCTGTAACTATTTCGAAAATTGTTTGACGCGTCTGTTGACATAGACGATGCTAAAATGACTTGATCCTAACGCAATTATCGTATCCTGTGTGCTTTTGTGGGTAGTGTATTGGATTTACATGTTTTTATTGATATAATTGCATACATAAATATTGCGTAAATAAGTACTACACAGAGGGAAAAGTCGATTTTTCGATGTGTAATTAAATAGTCCTGTCCCGTTTTGGCTGTATGTGTTTTATAAAGATAGACAAAGACAGAAATAAAACAAAAGGCTGGCGATGTTATGTTTATGTCGTGACGGTTCATTAGATAATCGTGTGTTCGTATAGTTTACGCTTCGACATCAAACCGCAAAGTGTCGTCGATACTAACTCCACGCAGACTGCCAATAACTGTCTACTTTAATTACCTACGTCCCTAATTAAACTCCACTCACTTTGATGTTTCTATCTGTTTCTCGTTAGAAGTTCACCAAATTGATGAGTGAATTATCGGAATCTATAACTTCATTCCTCGGTCGTAAATATTTTTTGCGAATCAGTTTTTTGTCGGTCTCCCCGTTCACATCTGGTCCAACATGAGTGGAACGTTTTGTTACCAAATCGTACGTGTTAATGAGCAATACTTGTGAATTGCCTTTGAAATGTTCATACATTTCTGGCACATTTCCCACTGGTTTGAAAATTTCTTAAAATCGTTATATCATATTAGTGGTTATTAAGACATGTGTCGAGATGATCCAAAGCTGCGCACGCCACGATCATTGTTCGATTTATTTACATGAAGCGTTCCCGCATGGCTCCCGCAACACCCGCCGTTGAAACAATCAGTCATTCGCCGGCCGCACATCATGACACACGTACACGATTTAATGAAAAAATACCAATTGTTACTCTACATGACAAAATATACGTGCAAATTAACACTAAACGTGTCGTAACCGTTCCTAACAAGTGCCTCGCCCTTCAACCTTATGTGAACGCAATAAGGATCAAAATTGCCAGTGCATAAAATTGCAACAATTGATATAATTGATTGCTAATTGGATTTATAGTGTTTTCTCTTTTCCGCTTTGCTACAAGTGAATAAGAGTTGTAAGAAGTTTGAAGTGACTAAACACGTGCTGTGAGTGGTGATGTTTTGGTGATTAGTGATTTGGTGGTGATTAAAACAAAATGGCGAATAGAGTGATGGGATACGTAATCTGCGGATATAATTCCGTGGATAATTTGATGGTGAGTGGCTTTGTTCGGTACAATTGTTGGCGGCACGCGATACATCCTCAGATGCGGCTGATTGCCTTTCAGAAACCATCTGAATTGTTTCCTCGTGTTTATGTAACCCTGCTGGCTGCTGTAGCCATCGTATTCTGTCAGATTTTTAATAATACATCATTCAACTTAGTCTATTTTTACTCGCTTGTGTAAGTACATAGCTATATGTATTATGAAATCAGTTTTGATTGATGGCAATGTGTTTTCGTATCTTACTATATGTATGTGTATTTCAGCAAACGAAATTCTCACAACGATCCTAAATATCTAATACGCACACGTTATACTCATAAACACTAGTACCTTCTTGTTTAATATTCTCAGTTGTTACAAATTAAAATACCTACGACGTACTCCGGCATTCGAACTTCGTCCTTATTGATATCTATATTTAGAGTTCATTCACATGTTCGGTTGTAGAATAATTAAGTTCAAGTATCGTTAAAACGGGGTGAACAGAAATCGACGGGTGAATGGGTACAGAAATGAGGTGAAGAGATGTTAGGATATATACCCAATTTATCTATTCACCTCTCTTTTTCTATTCACCCCGTTTTAAAGTAAGTACTGCGTACTTAAAGTCTAGATTTCATTGATAAAATATGCTTATTATACTTATTCAACTACATATTATCTTCCTGAGCCTGAGAAGCTTTAAATGATTAAGCAGAGTTTCAAATTCCCATGCTTAAAACTGCATTACCTAGTGCTTTGCGGACCATACTATTTCAGGCTTAAATTTTTTGGTCGTTGACATTTCAGACATTATAAGAACATGTTGGTTGCAACTTTTAATAATGTATTAAACAGTAACTACATATTTAGTTTTAGAATAACAACAAATACAAAAACAAAAAATAGAAGTTTGTTTAAGTTGTTAATAGTAAAGAAAATATCCTTAGACTACTTCAATCTCCCATTAAGCCACATGAGAAAAGAATGTTAATTAGCTGAACATTCTGAGAATTAATTCCTGTCGATCGTAATTCATGTTACATACAGACATACTCGTACTCTGGACGGGAATAGATAGCATCTACATAATTTATGATAATTGCTATCAAATCATCTTTGCCACTGGCCATCGACGTGCTTCGATCAAATCTAATGCAGGCGAAATTAATTATTAATCTGTTATGCTTTGTAATGGACGTTTTATATTAATAGTACAGTACCTACACCTTAACACAGTCGGTTAAAAAAGTCTGTTAAAAATGGGAAATGCAAATAACTACTATTACTAGGGATCTACCCAGATTAAAAGGTTTAAAATCTGACTAGGTTAGTACCAAATATATTTTAGCATAACGTACATAATTCAAGTAATTTTCCGTTTATATTTTTAACTTACAATAGAACATTTTATTACCTTTATAATGATAGTTAAAATGTATTATTAGATTGGGTGATTTTTTCCGGTACTAAAATAGTTATCACACAAATGTTATTCAGCTGATATAATTATCTCTCCAACAAACAAAATTGGTTATAGTTAAATGTTATTGAATATTTGGGCTTGGGCAATTTAGGTAAGTTCAAAAATTGGTATTGGCCACTGAAAAACGGACAGCGAAGTCCTCTCAAACAACCGAATAGACGTATGATAATGCTTCCGGAGAGTAGTTATCATAGTATTACACGACATACCACAAGTATTATTTAGTTTTTTCCCCATAAACATTAAATAAATTGTGTACAATAAACACGAATTAATTATTACCGAACTTTCTATGGATGTTCGTTACACAATCACGTTAAATGCACGCATGTACTGTTACACACATAGGCGATCTCTAATCCCAGGATCACCTGTAAAGCCACTGGCAAAAGCTTGTATGAAATAAATTAAAATCCAGAATACACAAGAGTGCACCTAACCTCAAAATAGCAACGCCATGACACTTTAGATGAGTTTAATGCAAATACCAGTGTAATTTGTCACTCGTACTATCCTTGACACTAATAACTTTACCATCAGACCTTGGGTCCGCCCTGCTGGAGCTGGTGACGTCACTTTACACCCGATTAACAGTATCTGTGCGGTTACTGTGACAAATAATGTTAGATTCGCGTGTCCGCGTTCAAGAAGTGTAGCAAATAACAATGGTGGTAGCGTCAGAGAGGAAATATTTATGAGTTTCTTGCTTTTTGACAGTTATTTTCCTTTACTTTAAGTCTGTTCCTTACTTATGTGTATTAATTATTTTAGGTCCAAAAGTACTCTAGGCATTTCTTAAATACCAAATTCATGTGTTTCGCCTAAATGTCTGGCTTTACACGCTACAGTCAAATAAAACACTGCCAATATAAACATGAGTCGTTGTTCACATTGAGGGAAACCCCTAAAACAATTTTATTTAAATCTGGAAATATTTTTTTACCTATTGAAGTTTACTTACCTCGATCGTTTGACCTTCGACTATCGTGTACGTGATCGTATAAACTACTAGCCATTTCTTTATAATGTATCTAGTTATAAAAAAGGTCCGGAGCTGCGGACTATCCAGCGGGTTTACCGGGGCTCCGGCTCGAAAAGCAGGAGTAGGAACGAAGTGGTTTTAGTCAGTAAGAGTCTGACACTCCCGAGAGAGAAGTAATTGGATGATTTTCCCCCTTAAAAAAGGCCAGTTGCCATAGCAACACATTTTCAAATTACTAGTTACCTAATAAGTGCAAAAACACCAATTAACACCATAATAAACAGTTTTATCAATACAAAATTCCTGTTAAACTGTAGATATCGGGCCACTGCCTATTTACCGCATCCAAGTTACCGATTATGTAAGTAATTATGTACTACTTTCCTGTTTGTTCGGCCGTAGTAAGAAGTAACGAACGTGAGCTAATATTTTATAATGCTTCGGTAACAGATTTATGTGATGTGAGTGAAATGGGGCTTCGTTATGTAGTTTCTTCACTACTTTTATTGTGTGGTTATTTAACTGTATGGTATCGCGGATGTGGTGGTGGTAATGAGAGTAATTTTCATTGAAGTTGAGGCTTTTGTGAACTTTTTTAGAATGTCTAACATGCACTATTTCGTTTTTGAAATTGTACTTATACATTTCAAAGGCAAAGTCAAAATTATTTATTTCAAATAGACCAGAAAGGCATTTTTGAACGTCAAAGCAAATTATTATTAATATTAGACAGACCGACCAAGTCAGTCAGTCCTCTAGTTGCTCGTTCCAAAGTGTAGATTCCTATGGAGAAGAACGAGGAAGAAACTCCATAAGTTAGTCTTTTTCAATCAGGTTCACAATACAATTCTTGGTTACATGCATGATGATGAATATGGCTTCTCACACAACACTTTCCGAAGACTTCTGTCCTATAAATACAAATTCTTCAAGTTCATTGCACAATCGTGGAAAATTTACAGAACATCGGAATTTCAATGATCTTCAATATTACTCCGAGCCCACCTGATCAAAGACCACATCATAAAATAAATTCAGTCTCAAACCTTAGTATGCAATAAACTAGCGGGGCACGCGGCCTCGCCCGTTTATTTCTGACGTTGATGCCGACAAACAAACGTTTAAAATATATCGCTCGGCTTACAACTATTTTATTGCTATTTTATATATTTTGTTTTGTTGTTTGGCCTTTGTGGTGTAAAGTTCAGATGTCCAGGTACTTTTGTAGGGTGATTGTCTTTGTGCCACCGATGTCCATTATCTTTACTGTTTTATCATTCTGTGGTGTGTAGGCTGTGCAAAAGAGGTGAGGTGAAAACGATGATAGATAGGTAGTAGAAGAATAGGAATGCTTGTAGATTGGTCGACATTTGTTTCATGTAACAACCTTTTTTAGGGGTGGAATGACTTCTCCCGTCTTGGACGAGGCGAGAGGGAGTTTCAGACTCTTACTGACTAAAAACCACTCCGTTTAGACTAGTGCTTTTTGAGCCGGAGCCCCGGTAGACCCGCTAGGTAGTCCGCAGCTCGCATACAACATATTTATTTAGTATACCTTAACCTCATATTTAGTAGTACTTGTGGTAACAAATAACGACTCCTACATCAGTAATTCATGTCAATTATAACCAAAATACCTTTAATGATTTATTTGAACCCTAACGTTTATAGTTGTAAGTAAACCAACGGTGTGAAGCCATTTGTTATAGATATATTTTACCCAATCAGTATCATGATTGTAATTTGTAATTGTCTTTGATTGTGCATAATGCATCACATTCCATTGTGAACGAATTAATGCGAGTAGTTGAATGCACAATGAATTTCTTTCACTAGATTATTTGAAAGATAATCATCTATCGCCACTGATTATATACATTTCATGAATGAATGTACTCGTTTGGAACGGAGTTTTAATTACTATCATTTGCTGTATTTATGATCTTCTGACCGATTTCATTCTCAACTGAGATTGGTTAACTGTGCAGGAGATATTATACCTAGTGCAAAGTGCATTTTGTTTTCCTAACTGTCTTTATTCCATCATTATTGTGTACATTAAAAACTAAATAAATAAATTCATTAGCGCTGTAATGCGACACAACGAGAAATATTTATTGTATATGTACCTATAAAAGGCCTTATGGTATACCTTTTGTCTGTTGGAGTGATGTACTAAGAAATTCTTTGCTTATTCCATAAATTTTCTATAACATGAGTGTTTGCTAACTAATCCTATCACACTACACATATAAAACTATCCCTCAATCAAAAAATAATTCACGCAGATGATGATCAACCATGATAATACAAATATTTGTTTCGCATGACAATAGAAGTTGGGGAAAACCGTGGATATGAAATATTGTTACGTCAGTACCAAGTGCAAATCCTATTTTTAGGGCTTATCATAGGTTATCCGAGTGCAAAATCTGAAAATGTCCGGGTATGATTTGGTAGGTATTTGATCAAGATACTGATAAAACTTGAATCTTGTTGATACATATCTGTAACTAAGATCTATTTACAAACATGGGCTATGTATAGATATTTACTTGTACATTAAATAACAATACATAATATAGTATCAGTTCTATTGTTACTTGTTACTATAAGGACAATTGAAAATGGATTTTAGTGTTCACCTACACTTCAAATTCACCTTCGGTTGTGAAGTGACGGCAGATTAGAATGCATTAGTCGGCACCTCTTCTCTTTCCGCGGGTGCTGCAAGAGCCTACAGACCTAGGACAGACTGAGCACCAGCTTTCTTTCTTTCTTTTTTTAGTCTAAACCTTTTTTTTTTTTAAGGGGGAAAATCATCCAATGACTTCTGCCGCCTTGGGTGAGGCGAGAGGTAGTGTCAGACTCTTACTGACTAAAAACACCCCATTCCTTCTCTAAGATAAACTTGAACCTGAATGGATCTCTCACATGGCTACTTTAAGTTATTGCAAAACTCTTACTTAAAGGAGATTCGTAATCCAGTTATGAATATAGTGATAGACTATTGAAGATATCGATGATGAAACTCTTTCACTCAGCCTCAGACAGATTAATCTGTATCTGAATCTCCACCATATAAATGTCGTTCACCTGAAAAGCTAATGACTAGGTGTAATGATGTAACTACCACGCGGTTTCTATTAGCATAATTAACTGTTTGTTTTTAACCGGTTTATTGCAAACTGTTTGTAGTACGTTACTTGCGTTGGTTATCGGTTAATGAATGAACTCAATCACTCAATGACTTATTTATCATTATGTGATTGGATTAACAAATGTTTGTTTTTTAATTTAGCAGAGAGCCGTTGCTAAGACTTTTTTTAATGGTTAGCAAATCTGCTGATATGATTTTTTATACGATGTTGTGTGATGTGCTAATCATTGTGTCATGTTCTTTGGGGAGTTTCTTGGATTGACGGTCGTTGGTAGTATTCAGGATATGGTGGCGTTGTAGTCTGTAGGTATCGATTAAATCTCTTGTGTCTGTCTTTTTTGTCATCTGGTTTACATATTTGCAATAACCACTGATGCAAAAAGATTGGTGTATAATATAATTCATAAAGGTGTAGGAGTCACCGGTAATAGGTATGACTGTTCGTGAGCTGTTTTATTTATTTTTTTGATCACTATGTACATAAAAACCAACTGCAGGGTGGTGCAGAGAAGTGTTACGGTAGGTTTAAAACAAGTATCTAATGATAACCGGATATTTTACCACTATTGTTGAAAGATTTGGATCGATTAATCAAATCTTCAAAGCCTTAATGCGACGTAATACTTTTGTAAACATCAAATTCTTGTTTCAAAGAATTCTTTTCATCTAACTAACGTGCCCACTGACACACAAATCCATTTGCTTACATTTCAATAAAATGTAAACCGAAAAACATGCTGATCAAAATATTCTATCGACCAGTCGACCTATTTATCATTTGACAGCTCGATGTTGCCGACATCAAAAAACGTACAAACTAATAACGTTAGTTAACCCAATTTAATTTGTGTCGAATGTTCGGGAACTGGAAAAATGGTTACTTCTGGAATTGAGGACATTTGAAAGACAGACTGCGTATAAACTGTAAACCTTTTTAGGTCATACACAAACGGGACTTTGATATAGAAACCATTCCTTGTTCTGGTTTTATTAAACTTTTTTTTGGTATGAAATTCTTATGTAGGCAATAGGTACCACATTGTCAAAATCCCCAATAGGAAAAAAAAAACATGTGAATTCAATACTAACAATAAATATGATGAATTCTTATTTAAAGCACTGAATTTACCTCTATGTAACGTTAATATGGGTCAATACAAAATGTATTACTTCTTTAAAAACAAGGGTACCAGTGTCCCGTTGTTAAATATTAAAATAATCTAACCAGATCACCCAGTTTCGTTCCAGTCTGAATGACTGTACAATTGAATACATTATTCATTAACTCATCGATCTTCTAGAAAGCAAATGGGTCAATGTATTGAAACTGTTCACATATGTATTCAGATTACATTCAAAGAACATCACATCAAAAGTCAGGTTATAAAGTAGGTCTGGCGGTTCACGAGACCTTTAACCTTTTAGGTTATTACGTTGTCCATTTAACTGACAGGTACCTAAGCTTTAATCAAACAGTTTATTAGGTTCATAGATGGCGCCACTGAAGACAATGGTCTTTTACAAAAAAATCCACAACGAAAAGGCATAATAATCCAGTCCCGAAATAGGTAATGCATCTAACCTACGGCGCTTTGTGACTAATGCCTCAATGAGACAGTTATATGTATATCCTTTGTGTTCAATTGACCTAATTATCCAAGCCCTTCTAGAAAAATCTCTAGCGGTTCTATAAACATTCATCGATGTCATTTCGCGTGCCGTTTCTATATTGACGCATGTTATATCGAAAGAATGGAAGCCTAGATGAGACTGTTTCCCATTATCTATTATAAAAAAGACATCATTGGCAAACAATGCATGCGATCCGCGTTAATTGTTACATAAACATCTGAAATTATACTAGAAAAGTGCAGTTCTTCATACAAAAAGGCTTTTAATCAAGTTTAGAGATTTTCTACTACTTGTATAACAACTCATAAATAACATAATAAATGATCCATGTTTTTCTACCAAAGACGTTGCTAGATCTTCGTAATTCTCACCGTTAGTAAAAATCTATAAAGTCGTTGTGCTTGTATAATATGCGCACACGCATCAATAATGGCGTCCCATTGTCATTCCGCGGTCTATAGACACGGCTGCTCGTTTCCGCGCCGGTTTTCCTCCAGACATAGCCTTGTGTCTAATTATAGACTAAGCTATTTATAGCTACTTTCGTCTTGGGAAAATGGAGTGGAAAATTCTAGGCCTCACACTTCCATAGAGGAAATGGAGTTCTAGGTTCATTCCTTTGGAGTAAAGCTGTTCATAATTAAATACTTATGTTAATTATGAACACCTGAAATAATAAAATCAATCTTAATGAGCAATGACTTCATTCTATATGAACTAAGTAAACACAATGGCGTCTTTAGTAATGTCATCTTACATCAGACGAGCGCTGTTTTTGATGAAGACAAAGGTATTGTTTCAAACGTCATGTCAAGAGATATCATTATTAATTCTAATTAAAATACATATTGCGGTTTTAAAACAAACATTCCATTATTCAGTAAATAGTATTATGCAAAGAACATTGATTTTGATGTTAGAGATGTTATTAGAAAATCAATTCTAAGGCGACTGTTAGGCGCAGAACTGTATCGCGCGTGCCGAGGGCAAAGCCCCTGCAACGGTGCATATGAGGAAAAGAGACAATGATATATCTGGAATCCTGTGTTAGAATGAGAGGTGGATGTTTAGGTGATATCTGGAGTACACCTGTTCTGAAAACAGGGGTTTCCTTAT
Source organism: Spodoptera frugiperda (assembly GCF_023101765.2). Lineage (NCBI taxonomy): Eukaryota > Metazoa > Arthropoda > Insecta > Lepidoptera > Noctuidae > Spodoptera > Spodoptera frugiperda. Next base: position 1,816,927 of record NC_064229.1, on the reverse strand, counting down.
TTCCTTTGGATTGTGGTGATGACGTAAGGAATTTATTGATCTTTTGAAGGTGATTTTTGCGTTTGAGGTGTATTTATTATTGAATCAAATGTATTTGGCTAACCAAATCTTTAGGTAAATATTATTATAGTGTATTATATACTTTTATACTGTGTCACAAACATTTCATCATTACACACACACACACCTTGTGTTTACACGCCATGGCCTCCGTACAATAAATGGTATTTACTAGTTATAACTAATACTGTATTTAGAGAATTGGAATTCCGGGCTCCTATTAAAAAGGAAAACAGTTGTCATTAATGACGTGATCAATGTCAGAGTTGTCAGCCATTAACCAATAGTAAGCTGGCACTCTCAGACTGGTGATGCGGTCTCCACGAGACTCGACTGACTCATAGTAAACAACACAGTCCTTTAATATTTACTTCATTTCGATACGAGGCACACAAACGTTAGTGTGTTTCTAATTTACTGCTAAACTAGCGAATAAATCAATAGATTTTAATAGGTTTTGTGTGAATTTTAAAGTGAAAAGTGTGTGAGAGTCATGTCCTAAAATTCTTGACTGTATCTCTCAGTGTTGAGAAACACTTTGTGCTGTCAAAATGATGGAATTATCAACTAAAAGTAAGACGTTCAAAGTGCTATTTAAGTCATGTTTTGATGCGAGTGCAACGTGTATTTGAAATTCAGTGTTTCAAAACAAATATCAGTGTAGTATTTGAAGTGCTTCCAATAACTACAAAGTTTCCCAAAGTTCCAAATAGCTAGGTTGATTTTAACACACGGATGTTAGCGTGAGTCAATTTTGATTTATTTTCTGTTACTAAGTGTATGTGGAAATTAATCATTTTGTAACGGACTGTTATCGCCGGCAGCTGTAATGGTGGTGTTTAACAATAATTGTGTTATTAGTTTTATTGGAAATCCTGTGGAAGGATGTGCTTGTGAAATTTTATATTTGCAACGTCCTTCGCTAAGGAAACGTTTCAATGTAATAATGTTTAATTTCCTTTGATATTTATCGCTTAATTGTGTTTATGTGGATTCATTAATCATGATCATTTCCATTGATTGTAACAACCTTTATCTTTGTCACCAGATTTTTGAAACATGCCTTTAATTAGCCCTTAAGCTTCTTTGTAGCGGCATGTCTTCGGCTCGAAGAGCAAGAGTAGTAAAGGGTGATTTTTAGTCATTAAAAATCTGACACACTTCTCGCCTCACCTAAGGAAGAAGTCATTAGATGACTTTCACGGCTTAAAAAAAGCTTCTTTGTAGGCTATTTCTTATAGATTCCCTCAGACTAGTTCTTGTAGATTCCATATAATTGCGTTTCACATTCCAATTCAAGCTCTTATTTCTAAATTACATCTATCCAAAGTGTATCCATTGCAACATTGTACATAATGTGAGAAATCCCGCAACACATTACATTAGGAAAGATTGTATTTGCTTCAAGTAGTTCAAGATTACATTGTTTCGCATCACTTTGCCTCCAAGAACGCTGTACGCTCCACCATATTTGTTTATTAGGTAACCCTTTCCTTGTAGCACTTCCCGCTCTAATTTAGCGAATTCCTATGTCATTACTACGTATATGTTTTACTTCGGTTTTCCTAATACTCTGTTGTGTAGTATTTTATGGACGTTTTGATGTTTTGTTATTTCTATTAGGTATTATGTTTTGTTAATATTAAATATCTTTATCATTAACAACATCAATATCTTTAACATTATAAGATTGTTTTCGGTGTAGAATTGGTTGAGATTGGATTCATTCATCTAATCTTGGAAGTGTGTGAGGTAGGCCCATGTTTAACAGTGGATGTCTTGTGGTTGATGACGTAATTATGTAAAAAGCAAAGTCAAAATTAGTTTATTCAAATAGATTACATGAGTCGGTTAGTTCAATGTAAACTCTTAACATAAGGGCAAAGCTCCTGCTGCGATATTCATGGCAAATAGTTTCTCTAAGTAGCAAAACGGGTCTTACTGCTATGATATCAAAACGCAATTTCCAATAACTACAATGTGATAGGGCTGAGACTTCTAACCCGTTAAGGCTGAGTACTACATCTAATTTTATCGACAAAAGTCCCGGGTCGAAAGGGTCGAATCCCCTCCCCCTAAAAATTATGGCTATTTTAATATTTTTTTTACTTTTTTTGATATCAAAGGTTGTATGCGTCATAGAAACAAAAAAAAGACGACAAACGGTAGCTAATAACCTTGGCTAACTAATTCATTACTTTTTTCATATGTTTGATAATGTTTTGGTAAGAAAAAAAAACAATTGTGAATTATTTTTACCGAATAAATCACTATTTTTCAATATTTTCAATTGGGGGTTCAACCGCCCATATTTTTTTTGTCGATAAAATTAGATGTAGTACTCAGTCTTAACGAGTTAGAAGTCCCGCCCCTATCACATTGTATATAGAAAATTGTACTAACAACTGCCAACTGTCTCATTTCCCAGTACATTTGACACGTAATCCGTGCAATACATGGTCTATCGACACTTTAGATATAGCCACTATAGCCAGTCTAAACATATGATCTAACCGATGTTTACGTCTGCGCGTACGCACTCTCGTCCATGGGAAAAGAATACTACTCATGCATTTGTGTGTGTGTGTGCCGTGCAAATGTGTGGTTATTGTGAATCAATATTGTCTTTTCCATTGTTGTCCTTGTGTGTGTAATCTGATGATTAATTATGTGTTTGGTTTTATTGCAACGTATGTATCGAATGTGTGTATTGCCGTAATGTGCACCTCTGCCTACCCCTTCGGGGATAAAAAGCGTGACGTTGTATGTATCGAAGTTTGATTGTTTCGTTAACGTACACACGACTGTTGGATTACGGGTTAGGCAGAATACTATTGGTTGAGTTTCAAACATTCTGAGTAGTAGCATGTAGTCTAGAATTGTGTCAGGCATTATGACAATTGAATCGTCCTTTATTATTTATTTGGGTTACAAAAACCTCCAAACACAACGTCACGGCTTTTTATCTCCGAAAGGGTAGACAGAGGCGCACATTAAAACACGTAATGCCGCTATACAATGTACACCCACTTTTCACCATTTGTGTTATAGGTCCCATTAAAAGGCGGTGAGCCTATTAGTCATATACTGGGTACAAAAGCCCGATTTTATGTTTTTGGTATTAATACCAAAAACATAAAATTCGTCTAAAAAACGTTTATTCCAATTAAACCATAAGAACTTAGGTACTTTTGAAACGGTAACAAAGAAAGAAATAAGTAATAGTCTGTCAGTCTATCCGTCAGTGAAGCTAGTTGTCGTTCCAAAGTGTAGCTTCGAATGGAGAAGAACGAGCAAGAAACTCCAATATTATCAACTTAGAAAGCAAAGATAAGAATAATTGCACCTACTTAATTATTGTAGAAGTTATTGAACGACACTCTATAATGTGTTTTGCAATTGCAGGATGTGGTGATATTATACACGTATCTATTGCTATTGAATCCAGTTGACTAATCCTTTTACCGGTTTAGAAATGTATTCGCAGATTAGGATTTATAACGTAATAAATTGTCTTTAGAAGTCAGTAAGTATTTCTTTAGGTTATCTGCATGGTATACTTAATACAGAAAGTAACGTAGGATGATAGGAAGTACGATACAATTTTGATTCATTATCGATCAGTTATCATGTATTCTTTGATAAAATTAATTATGCTTGTAACTATTAACTAAAAATCACGTTTACTTACATAAATTAATGGAGAAAAGCTCTACTAGTTTCGAGTCACAGATGGACTCTTCATCACGAGCAACGTGTGCAGACGCGGCGCGCTGCTAGTGAACCGTAATTTTTAGATAATTTAGTATGTCTCACGATAGTTGTTATAAAAATTTGCTTGTATTGTCTCTCTGAAGAGAGTACAACTAAAGCTTAAAATGCTATTTGTCAAGTATCGATTTGACTGAGTGGCGATTTATAGGCTGTTCCTTTTTCTATCATATATCTAGGTTTTTAGCATGTCATATTCAGGATCTTCTTTAAGAGGAAAGCTAGTGTTTTATGGTCTAGATTCTAGATCATAAAAAACTAGACTCTAGAAAGTAAACAAGACACCCCTTTCCCATGTAACTTACACAAGTATATGATGAAAAAATAATCTGTTATTTCGTCAGTTATTAACATGGTATACAAATGTGTGCCCTGTCAGATGCAGACAAATATTATTACTCCACTATCTACATAAATGTAGTTCAAATATGCACAGCTATAAAACATTATGCAGTAAATCAGACATGTAGCGAGTATCAAATGACTGGATATATTAGACGCTGATTGGCTGATAATTTCGTGGGAACTGTTACTGCAGGCAGTGCAGCCGTTGTTGGATTATGTATTGTAATTGTTATTATAAGTAATGTTAGAATAGTGTGAATTTCTGTTATATATGAAGATGTATTTCGATTTATACGAGGCAAAAAGGCTGGCAACGCATTCGTGACTCCTCTGGTCGCTTATCATTATATTTTCGTTTGAACTTATAAGTCCAATAATGGTATACCAATATGGTATACCATAGTTAAACAACCCTTATAAATATACATAGATCATAAGGGTTGTTTTACCATGGGATGATGGGACACACTACACCTATAACTTACCATCAGGTGATCCGTCTACTCGTTAACCCACTATTCCATAAAAAACTAGGTCTCTTCTTAAAGGAAATCCTGGGTTCTCTCTAATATAACATTCCTTCTTCTTTCACATCTGCACTTTAACGTAACGTTGTATTACTGCTGAGTTTGTTATCAGGATTTCACAAACAGTAACTCGAGAGTCAGTCGCCGTTGGGAACATGGGACGCCACAATAGCCGTTGGTATATTATAGCGACAATAAAGTTGTAACCGACCTCATTACCAAGCGGAAGTCTCCTGTATTGCCTACATAATATATGATAGCTATTTTATCTGGATAATAATCTTATTGTAGTATGTGTTAAACTATTCTAACTACCTTCAGGTCAGACCAGACTCTTTTGTCAAGAGTCAAAAGTAGTCACCAGATGAAAATAGATGGAGATCCATACAAAGGTATTTTCTGTGAACATCTTTCTATATAGCTACATGGTTCAAATTGATACGTGTTTTGGACATATATACGATAGCTATCGAAATATGGGTAGCCTCATAAAACACTTCAGCTAATTGCAGAACTGCAATCAATTAGTGAAGCAAGACGCCTGAAACTGCGCAAACGCATGACGTAATTATCTGAAAAACGTCTCAATAACTTCACAAAAAACATAATGGAGTGAACGTAATATTCTTTGTAACGATAATTTGTGGCCACTGACCATATCACGCATTAACACTTGGTCCATTGACTTTTTTGCTACACCAGCGCCATTAGAACCACTGGTACCTTTCATAATTGTTTATGTAAGACTAATTTGTACCACCGGCTTCGTCTGCGTTACCGGGATAAATTATGGCTATAACCGATCTCAGTGCAAACTTAACTATAAGAACATACATAACCTCACGACTGGCTCCCATGGGGGTCGGCACAGACAAAGGAACGCCAAACGCTACGATTCTTACATACCTCTTTCGCTTCATCAAATGTCATCAGTCTTTTCATGCATAAAATATAGCCAATCTGGTCGTTATATGAATATCCGTCTAGGGCGTCCTCAAACCGACAGTCCCACTCATATTCGCCTTGTGTATTTCTTTCGTAAATCTGCTTTCATCCATCCCCTCTACATGTCCAAACCATCGTAACATTCCTTATCACTACATCGTCTTTCGAGGCAAACCTTTCTCTAATAACACTATTTTGCATTCGAAAACCAATTTTACTCCACATAAACGAAAACGAAATGAGAGTCTCAGTGCTCTCATTTCCACCGCATTAATCCTGCTTTGATGCTTCTTCTGCCACACCCATTAACTATAAGTAGGATAGGATTATAACTTAGTTCATCAATGTTATGCATAAAGCTTTGTAAGGTTTTGTAGCCTTGTCAGCTGTTTTTGCGGTTAGGCAATGATATCGTTGACGTGTTAACATGTTGCATGGAAACTAGATACGGTGATGACGTCTACATTTATGCTGTCTGGGGGTGTGTTCTGTTTGTCACCTTTTACAAATATGTACTGCATCATTCGTCTTATGCAAGCGTGGCTGAGGATAGTCATACAAGCAGGACTTGGTACCGATTGGGCTTGCTGTCATAAGATAGATAAGTAAGGATAATAAAAAAAGAAGGACTACCGCACTCAAAGACGTGTAATGATTACTTAAACTATTCCTTAGTAACGATTTTGTTCCGAAAACAATTGCCAAGGACTGCATTAAGTAACCATTAAATGACTCTGAGTACGGTGGTTAGTTCCTATTCCTAATTATTATTGCAGTTCTTTGCTTTAAAATAACAAATTAAATAAAAACAAACAAACATCAATATCCTTCAAGAGCGATACATTCACAGCGTTTCAGGTTTTATAACTGTTTCCCCGGGACCGCCCAGCTTGTTAGCGCATAACGACATCAAACAGAATGCACCGTGCGAAGTACTTGTTCACTTCATACCGTGTTAATTTGAGCTGACATTTGCAGTTTGTCGAGCTGCCCTCCTATATGGTAAAGGAATCCAGTACTGGTTGTATACTCGAAACTTTTGGCCCGGTGTTTATTGAACCTTGCTTTATCGATGATAAAATGTAGCCGGTATTTTAGTGTTTACGTGAAGTATCGACTTGTGTTTTCTTTTGTATGTACGGCTAAACATATGCGAAACCAGTATATACTGACCGTCGCCGTCGCCGAATGTGCGGAAAGATCATACAAAGCGGGACCATTATAAACTGGATTTGTTGAACTCATTGTTGGTATTCTGTCTCAATTTTTACGCGATTTCCGCATGTGTGGTAGAAAAATTGGGTGTACAAGGAAAGACTTGATGTGAATTGTATAGTACACACCCACTAGGTAAATTCATTGTTAATCCCATATTGGGGCATGAATCAGACTCCACTAATGAGGATATCGCTATTGATAAACTAAGTTGTAGGTAAGTTCCTACAGCTCTCTTTCATTATATTCTTCTATCCACTAATTAGTGTTCACTTTTGAGAATAATACTACAGACTCATTATATCAAGCTGTTGGATTTTGAAAACGAAACGACAATGAGTCTGCATAAATAACCATTGAATTATGTCCGTGTGAAACGGCCCGTGAAATTTGCTCAATTTGAATGCATAATTTTATCGTAAACATCAAATCGTTAGTCTGAGATTTTAACTTTATTCTGTATGTTTTCCATACTGTTTATTATCGAATGGAGAAATCCTATTTCCACTAATTGTCGTGAAGGAATGTCTTCTCTCTCTTGTGTATGTGTTGCATTATTACCTTTCGATTCCCGATGTCTATTATTGGACGTAGAATGCATTAATTGATCGACACTGTCGCAAGAATTTACTAAATTATGCCTTTCGTGAATCCAACTCTTTTCAATAATTTTCATTCGAAACAATCTATCAGAACTAACTTTTGTATTTGCTTTTCTTTTAGTTTCCACTGCTTTTTTATTGTTTTAAAAACTTAATGTTTTAAAGTGCAAATGTAAACTTGACACCTTGCTAAGACAAAGACGTCTTTGAATTGTTCTTAGGGAATGTTTAAGACTTCCATTTGGTCTATTTGTGTAACTCGTTAGTAGCTGCGCTGCTTGCTTAAACATTCAGTAGTATTTTCGTTTGGAGTGAAATTTGCCTTTGCCTTTCATAAGTATTTTTTTATTTGATATTATTACTAATAGATTTATCAAAAAATACTTCTATCAGTATATAGCGTGTGACTTATGCTTTTACTTACTTCTGACTTAGTTACCGTAGTCTTGTGTACTTATCTAAATACACTGCAGTGAAGATGTTGTCGTGTCCCCATTAGAATTTTGATAGACGCACACAAATTGCCGCCATCCGGTGTCTCAGTAATTCTAACGAGAAATAGCTTTAATCATGTCTTGTCAAAACATCCTCTGGTGCTTCGTTTACACACTTTGATTAATGCAAGTCGTTGGATAGTACGTTCTATAAACAAGGCAAGTGCATTTGCTTTTATGTCGATCTTTAGTGTCTTCTGTGCTGTTAACCTTTCCAAAGTTTATTGGACAGTTCATTTGGAACTCGCTAATTATAACACATTGTGTTTGTGTGGAGATTTAAGGTAGTAAGTTGCTATATTTCTTACATTCTCCAGACGACCTAACGTTGCGATATAAAATGTATCTAGCATTTCTCATTGTACATAGAATCTGCCTTCTACTATTGCTTTTAGATTGGGAGACTTCTAATCTTCTACTGTAAATGGTTTCGTAGCTGAGTGTCTACCAAAACAATTAAGATCTCTGCCACTACCGGCTTCATTGACGCGATCCTCTTGACGCCGGGGTCGACAACCCAACGTGGGAACGCCCTGACTTCGTACACTATTAGGCTTCACACGGACATGACTGATCACTACCTTCACTAGACGTCGCTTGGTAAAGTCATATACTGTACATTTTATATACGGAGAACATTTTAACTGTCTTGTAAATTAGTTTTCCCATCGGCAGAATACGTCTTCTTCGTGTAAAATCGCAAAGTTTATTTCTTTAGCAAGCTTGACTTATGATTCGGAATGCAGTTGGCATGTAGCGTGTCCATCCACGCTCCCTGTTAATAAGTGTAGTGTCGAAACAATTGGTGTCGTTGATGCGATCCCCTTTAATCCCGGGTCGTTAACCGCGCCGTGGGAAAGTTCAGACGATACATATTAGGCTTCACGCAGATATGAGCACGCGTGGGTGTTGGTAAATAACTGGACGCCGGCGCGGTACCAACTGCGACTGCAGTGAACTTTATCGATTGCCTTATTTGTTTTTATAGCCCCTCGTGTTATCCCTCGCCGCTGGAAGATAAATCGCAAGATTTATAAGAAAACACGTCGGCCATACGGTCTTTAGAGCATTCAGTCAGAATTCTAAGCGAGCTCGGAGCTGTGTCAATAACCTCCTTAGTACTTTTAAGGGAGTGTTTAGACTTCATTTTATACATAATGTCGGGAAACTTAAGTCTTCCATTAAGTTATTCCAACCGAGAAATGATTACAGCTTATAAAGTTAAAGTAGAAAACTTGCTACTTAAATGTGTTTTCTTCTTCCATCAATTTGTCGCGCTATGGCTGTCGAGTTGCGGTGTCGTTTCAATTTCCTTATTGGTCTGTTATTAGTGGTCACGCTTTACAGGGCTCCAAGGAAATTTTAGTTATAAGTTTGCTTCTTGTTGAAGAGATATCTTTCTTATTCAATAAAAAGTTTTAAGAGGCCTTAGTACGAATTTGTTTTACGTTCAACGAAAACGAAACGAGAGCACGTTCGGTGCTCTGATTGGTTGGTTCATTCGCGCCGGCCAATCAGAGCACCGAACGCGCTTTCGTTTCGTTTTCGTTCTACGTAAAACAAGCTCGTACTAAGAGTACAGGACTCTTATACATATTTGTTTGGTTAGTAGTAGTCTGGAATCTGATACCAGTAGTTCACCGTTTAACTCACGGTCATTATCAATTGTCCCAATCAATACGGTAATTTAAGGATTTAGTCACGGCCCGTCCAATCGTCGGCATCCGGCCGCAGATATTGTTTGACTTTTTAACGCTGCCTCACTAACTTGATTGAATTTTTTTTGAACATCGTTTCGTACTGTGATTGCTTCCTGTTGCTCCACCATTGTTGGTTTTTTGTTATGTTCAGTAAGATTAGAGATATACGTACTTGTAATCGTGTTCTGTCACGATGATGTCTAGATGTGGCCAAGTTTTATACTGTTTGAGTTGCTATTGACTGGAGAGGAAGTTAATTAGATCACTAACCGGTGGTAATTAATGGATTTTAATGTGTCCAAACGGTATTTTAGAACTCGTTTTTGTGTTAAGATTATTCCATATCAACTATCTCAACTTTATAGGATATATTGGACAGTTGTGTATGTCTTCCGTAGAGTCATCGCCATGTAAATGTAACTCACATAGTTCTATAATTTCTAAAGTGATTCATACAATACAATTTTTCCTCAAACAATCCATTCATAGAATTCATTGAGGACCAATCAAAGTCATAATTGCCTTTCTTTCTTAGAAGAATGCCTTTTAATAAAAACACCTATCAATGGAAGACCTGTTAAATAAAAACGTATAAATACGTATGAACGTATCAATAAGGTTAGTTGTTAGTTGCAAAGATGGCAGCCGTCCGGGATGCTATGGATGTTAACATGACTGTCGGGCTAGCCGGTTTTACCCCTACTATTGGATTTGTTCTCGATTTGACTTAAGTTGTGTGTGAAGTGAGAATTAAGTGAGACTAATTGGAGAAGCAAGTAAAAAAAAAATATTGAGCTGAGTTTGATTTTCGAATAATTATTGATAAACTTTTATTGCTTTTTAATAATTGCAATCAACAGAGAGTTTTTTAATTTAGCGCCTTTTTTACCACTCCCATATAAGTACCCGATTAACTATATGACAGATAGTTCATACAAATTGCGTTCTTAATTCAAATTTATCTGGGACATAGCGGCTATTCAGACATTGTGAAACAGGCCCATAGTGGTTTTACGTTTTGCTCTAACTTTATGTGTTACCGGAGCAAATAGTTACTGAAGCATAGGTTTACTTTGTCGTCTTAATAGTATCAAACTCTCTCTAGACACAATCAGTCAAAATATTAGTCTTGATATCCTAGTTTGTATCATCTATACTAATATTATTAAGCTGAAGAGTTTGTTTGTTTGAACGCGCTAATCTCCAGAACTACTGGTTCAGTTTGAATAATTCTTTTTCCCTGTTGAATAGTGCATTATCGATGAAGGCTACAAAACATCACGCTATGACCAATAGAAGCCAAACAGAGCGGGTGAAACCGCGCGGAAGTAGCTAGTATAAAATATAATAAAAAGCAAAGTTCCAATCTCATAATCGACTTGCGTGTGAGAATCAGTAGTAGTATCCCTAGTTTAAAGAGCGTTCACTAATTGTGTGCGATTAAAGTTTATTAGCGTGCCCTAATTGGTCGGCTGCCACTGGTGAAATTGTTAGCCACGCAAATATGTAGCCCACTTCCAGAAACTGTTGGTGTAGGGAAACTCTTCATGTAGCTGATGCAGATCAGCTTTCTACTTCCTTTCTATTACAGTTCATGTTTATTACATCCTGAACGAAACATTAAATTTCCTCTCCAGACTACCTTAATGAGAACGATTAGGTTACTTCTAGTTATCATCTTTGCGATTTGAAACTTTCTTCGTTTGCTAGGAACATTGAAAAAGAAATAAATAAATATTCACTACCAATTAATGAAAACTGAATCAGTCTTTAGCACTGATTAAGTGAGGCATTTTAAATTAACTAAAATGTTCATGATATCAGAGTTATTTCTGAATTGAAACCTTGTCTTATACGCAATTTGTCATTAAGACCGGACATATGATAACAGAATGTGTTCCACTGACTGAAATTTGCTATCACTGTCTATAAATACAAATGACATTAAAGTCTATTCCTAGTTTCTTACGTAACACGAGGAATTATTGTTATATGCTTCCTTTTATCTTATCCGTGGACCACACAAGTTGGAGAAGATGATAGTGCCAAAATAGAAATGTTTCCAATTAAGGTCGTCTTAATTGCCAATAATGAAAAATGCCATTAAGAACAAGTAAACATTACAAAAAGTTAATTGATTTAGTGATCACATTTCAATTTGTTGATGTAAACCTATTAGCATTCATCAAAATAAAACAATTCCAGATTCCAATATTGACCTCCTGAATTGATGAGCATTCCAATTGGTTAGTTTAAACAGCAATCGAACGTTACCCGTCAATGAGCAACCCAGTGACCCGTTTCATTGGTCCGTCGAGTTGCGCAAGAGTTCACACAGCTGTGGCATGCCATTTCTTTAAAACAATTTACGAGTTTGAAACGGTCAATGGTCGGTGTTCTTTTAATTTGTTTATTTCCTTCTTTCCTTACCATTGTTCAATGAAATGACAATGTTTTGCTGTTGCCCAAATTAATACAGTTCTGGTTATTAGTTTGCAATTAATTTTTTATTTGATTCGTCTGGACTTTAAAAGAGACCTCTGAGTTTGTTTCGGCATTAATTTTCGATAGAAGATGCGCCGGCCTCATCTAGTTATTTTAGAGATTGACGTGTAAAAGTGTTATCTTGTAACCTATTTGCAAAAATACATATCATTTATAACGTTATTTTACCGCCTGACAGGTCTTGATTGCATGTTCTTTTGATAATAGCGACTCCCAAGTTTTTTTCATTTAAAAACCGTTTCGATGTTAGGTTCTTCATCTACGTATATTGTATTCGAAAACGGGCTGATGATTTATTTATACACCTTATTGTACACCGTAACAAACAAAAAGAACAATTATGAAAAACAAAATGTGTACAATGGGCGGTCTTGTCGCAGAATGCGATTTCTTACAGACAACCTTTGGATGGAGTCAGTAATCAGGAGTCGGGGAACATGGGATCGTCAAGTGTACAATAATATAATATAATGTTGATGTCTTTTCGCAACGTCACGCCTATTATCCCCAAAGGGGTAGGCAGAGGTGCATATTTCCTAGATTAAATAATGTTAAATACTATGAAATGCAACAAACTGACACGTAACCATAAGTCTAATGCACTCTACGGTTGATGGTATACCGTGAAAGTGCATGGCACACCATATACGTCATGGCACGTACGGCGCGCGCACGTAGTATGCGCCGGCGCAGTTATGGGGAGGGGGCGACATATGGCGTAATTGGAATTGGTTGAATTTCGAACTGTCGTCTGTCAGCTAGTCAGCTGCGACGGTACTCGTAACGTGTTTTGTATAGGGAATCTATAGCATGCTAGCAAATCAAGCTATACGAATTTGATATTATTTTTCAACCATACAGTTTAAAATGAAAAAACCCTAAAACAAGAAAGTTATCGTAAAATTGAAGCAGTCGGGACCCATTCCTGCCCTCATTAAGTCTTCATATTTAGAATGGGTCCCGACTGCTTCAATTTTACGATAACTTTCTTGTTTTAGGGTTTTTTCATTTTCATATTATAAAGAAACGCAGTCGGGTTTTTAGTTTTTTAAATTACCTTTTTTATTTAGGGTTTAGCATAACGTGATGTCTATACCTAAGGTATTATATTATATTTGGGATATCATTTTAATTATGTCTTGACCGAACATTTTGTGAATGTCTAATGTTAGTTATTTTTTCGTTTTTGTAGGTATCCTTTATTAATGCGCTGGTGGTCTGGCCGTCGAGATGATGTAGATATCAAATGAATCACTCTTTAGTGTTTATTAGTGTTTAGGGCATTTATTTTGCTTGGATGTGATCATTTCAAAATACTTCATTGCAAAACCTAGAGCTTGTTTAACCACAATCTTGAAATTTTGCACATGTCCTATGCTTGGTCGTATTTTTCTTTGTATTTAACAATGGTAATTTATTGTATTCTATAGGAGTATAGGCAGAAATATCCCCACTTGTACGATAACAAAAAGGAGGGGAACTGAACTATCTGAATAGCCCGGAAATGTAGTAAAGTACATTGCTAACAGTAGGTCAACATCGAGCTTATATTTTTACATTAAGAGTGTTTTTGATTGTTTTTTGAAATTTGTACTACCTATAATTTTGGAATGTATTATTTTAAATAGGATTTTAAATGGACTTGGATATCAAGTTTAAAAGCTGGTTAGGTTTCCACGATCACTAATTTCTACACACATCTATTTCTATATTGTCTGGCTTTGTTCTCGAAACTTACTTCGAATCTCATGCTAAATATAGCAAAATAAATACATAAAGATATTTTTATCTGATGATGTAATTCAGACACCTTAAACTATTATAATAATGTAGTATTCAAATAGGTAATGTTGAAGCACCTACTCGACATGTTAACTTGGGATTAGCACATACCGTATTTGTTGGACATGCGATTTGTCCATATATACGTATAGTGTCAGATTATTATAGGCATAGTATAGTGTGTTGGCAGTAGAACCAATTTTTTTGCGATTGTGACTTGATATGTCCCTCCGTCCTTAAGCTTTTCGTGTTTTAATTAAGAAAATAAAGCAGGTTATTGGGCATCTGACATAAAATATCCATTAAGACATTTTAGAACCTCACGTAAAAATTTCGAACTTATCGACTCTTTTCGCTACAATTATCCTTAATAGAGTAACGAAAAGGACAAATGTTTTGTGTGGTTTGTGATTTCCCAGTGGAACAAAGATAAGTCATTTGTTTGAAATGAAATAAAGAGCACTCACATACTGGGATTTTTGGGAAATTCACACAAAAAAAAAATAAACATAATAAACAAAAATCTTTAGAACCAATAAATAAACATAACAAAACACGTTTTCCGAGTACTTTTATGAATAATGTTGTTATTTAAAGTATTTGAGCTAAGTACCAAAGTAAATTGATTACTGTAATATATTCTGAAATTTACTCCTTAATATGGTTAATTGTACAAATGTTGTTATCTGTATACAACAACACGGCAGTAATAAACGAACAGACATAAAACAGGCGCAAACTTGTTTGTTGTCTGCTAGTTATTGTACTACACTTTACTGTTCTAATCGGTCACTGTCATTCTGATGCGCACACGCCGCTTTGATCTTTTATCACATTATTCGTACAGATATACTATTAAGCTAAGCTATCATAATATATTTTCTTTACATACATCCTGCTTTTAATTACTTCTTAATGTCCATTGAAATGTTACAAGTTACTTCCGCGTCAAGTTGCACTACTGTTTGTGAATGCACTGTGTTGAAGGGGAAACCACAGGCCATAGGGCTCCGAAAATAGTAGCGGGGTAGAGGGGGCGGGGTGGCGACCGGCGTGCGCGCAGTCCCCGTTGACGCGCCCGCGCCGCTCTACACTCATGCGCATGCGTTTGTTTTAACGTATAATTGACAGTGCAGTGAATTAAACGTGTGTTATACATAAATCATAATAGTGATGTTGTGCGGGACCAATGGTGCTGTTGCGGCTATGGATCGCGCCTACATGTCTTTGCGCGCGCGCAAGCCGCCGAACAAGAAAACGGTTTGTTTTTATTTACTTTCTACATCTGAATGCTTTCGGTTTCAGTGGACTGACTAATTTATGAGAGAGAATAAATTATGAAGAGCTGGTGAATCATTATAAATAACGTTTCATAATAGATTGTTGGCAAGATTTTGTATAAAAAAAAATACTTCGTTGTGAATTAGGCATACACGATTCGACTGATACGGACAGGCAGGTGGTCTACATAAGTAAACGATATTCTATAGATTGTAACTTTATCTATTCGTCATGAATGCAGCTGACTATGCAAGCGAATTTCCTTTTGTATCGCTCGCCTTATCCAGAATGCTTACTCAGCGATAGCAGTTCTAGTGCTTAGTGACATAATCACTGAATTATCTAGGCCTCTTTGAGGCTCAACTCTGTAATCGTTACGTAATTAGTTTTAACGTAATATAATATGTATGAGAAAAAGTTGTATAGGTATCATCCATAAATGTATTGTTTATGTTTGATTGAGGGGTAAGCAGGAGTGTTGCTGTAAATGAAAAAGAAAGTTAAATATCCTTTAAAGAAACGTTCTTCCGAAAATCCTCTAATGATTGGAAGCCTCTTCAGACTTTTACTTTACTACAAGTTAAAAGAAAATGTTTTTCATGATTATAGTGAAAAGAAAGATGGGATTTCGCAAACTCAATAACTTTAGAGTTCTTTAAGCCTTTAATAAGTTAATAAGACCTCATTTCTGCGCCAATTTTGCCTCAGGATTTTCCACTGCATCACATCTGCATTAAGGGTGCTGAAATCATTATATCTGTATATTTTGCAAATCGATTTATCAATCGACAAGTCTAAACTTGCAGTCAATCTGGAATCAATCGTATCACTGCGCACTGACACGGATTGAATTGGTGCCAGATCAGCTGATTGGAGGATGATCATCACGCATTAGCTGCACTGGATTCTAGATTTTAGAGTTTGATTTTAGGTCGAAGGGAAGTAGTTTATTATGGTACGAGAGCTAGCAACGTCGAAAAAACAAGCATTTCAAGAAGGCCAGTTTTTAGATATATTATGTCTCTCAGTCTCCCAGACATCATACGGGCTATCTGGCACCTGGTAGTCGTTGCGTTCATCAGTGCGCATCGCATTTGTACAGGTAAAATTTCAATTTTTCAAACCATTTCAAGAAGTTATTTTTTATATATTTATTTATAACACTCTAAAATTATATTTTTAAACATTACTTATAAAAATAAAAAACAAAATAACATTTAAAAATATAAAAATAGGAGCCGACCAGTAGCGGGAGCATGGTCCAAGCTACCGGTGGTTAGGGCTCCAAAGACAGAAACCTCCTCACAATACGTGCCGTTTCGAGGAGTACTGCCTTCTGCATCAGGCCCTTGATCCATCCGCCTAACCCCAGCCTCCTAAGGTGGTTGTCGAGGCTGTTGGGTATTAATCCGTTGGCCGACACGACTATCGGCACAACGATAGCCGAATCCACATTCCACATGTCGACAACCTCGTGAGCCAAGTCAAGATATTTTATTTGTTTATCTTTTTCAGCTTTCACGAGGTTCTCGTCATGAGGGATGGTGATATCGATTATCATCGTGCGGCGCGCTTGTCGGTCTATCACCACTATATCAGGTTTATTGGCTACAATAGTCCTGTCAGTGATGATAGATCGATCCCAGTACAACGTGATATGGCCGTTTTCGAGAACTGGATCGGGCGCATACTTGTAGTAT